>NC_085091.1:6250183-6275183 GCF_963422355.1 Corticium candelabrum | reverse complement strand
ACAATGTTGTTTTTAAACAATCTATTTGTAAACAATGTTGTTTTTAAACAACTCTTGATTTTATTAGGCAATTTTGATTTAGTTACCTTTACTGTTGTCTCCAAAAAAAGTGCACACTCCAAGATGGTAGAGAATCAGACAGGCAGTACTCTATTTTGTCACCACTGAAAATATACATTTGTATCATACAGTACATCTGTTTTTCACTCTGCTGTTTGTATCATGCATCTACATACAGTGTCATCGTGTTGGTCCAAGATAATTGGTGCTTGTCTGTGTACCATGTTTAACAAATACAATGCAAAGTACCTACCCAGACAACACAGTTCTTAGAGAATATGAAAAATATTATATTCAAACTTCTGTGTTGGTTTAGCAGCATGAATGTTTGGGAAGCAAACTACGTGCACTTAACAGAGACACTAAATTTTCTAGAAATAATTAACTTCAAGGGTAACTGACATGAAAAAATTAAAAATTATTTTATTGCATTTTTCATTTTTAAGTACCGGTAATTATTTCTAGAAAATTTAGTTGTATCTGTTAAGTGCACGTAGTTTGCTTCCCAAACATTCATGCTGCTAAACCAACACAGAAAGACTCACTAAAGTACACATACAGTTACATACCACATATCTGATGATGATTAATAGCAACATGTATTGTATTTCCACTAATATTTTTCAAGAAATTATACTTTCTATATTTTTACTTCAGAATTTATAAGTGATTGTTTTGTAGGAAGAAAGTATCCAGCTGTTGTTGAGTTTGCTCCTCTTCAAAAGATCCCTCACACGAAGAAGATTAAAGACCACAAATGTGGCACAATAGAAACTGGTAGGCAACCAACAACTATAATATGCAGTTCATCCTGTGACAATTTCTTTCAATCTACAGACAAGGATTATAAGACTTTTCTAGCTTCACTAGAAGCTGAGACACCCAGCGTTCCAACTGCTGAATCTCTTCTTGAACAAATTGAGGCAAGACAACAACAAGCAGGTATGACCATGTCCAATCACGTTGGCCTACCTGCCATGTACAATACATTTAGAAATTTTACTGGAGCAGTCTCAGTAACGTTTGAACTTGAGTTAGTAATAACACACAAACTTGAGGAGTTTAATATTCTTTAATTAATATTCAGTAATTATATGAGATTTCAATTAATGCAGCAAGGCTTTATCTTAGGAGACTTTCTTACCAACTACACCTGGTTTGCTTACATTTGTGTGGTTTGTTTATTGTTAGTTGAGTCGACACCATTGGTGGATTTTATTCGGAGAAAGCACCACTCTGCAAAGTCGTCCTCTTCAAAATACGCTTCTAGCGCTAAATTCGAAACTTTGGTATTTCATTTTGTTCCTTGTTTTTGACACCTGCAATGAATATCTTCCTATTCTGTAGAAATCAAAAAGAAGAAAAGACGACTCAGCAAAGGCTAGTTGACTATATTCATTACATTGTAATTAATTAAGCGAGTCACAGTTATTACTTGATTAAATAATTTATTACCTATTATTTAATGTGATTGTTATCTGTTTCTGCTCACAGGTGGAGAAGAAAACACATAGTGAAACCAAGCCAGCAACCACCAAGTCAGACCTATACTTAGTACATTATTGTATACTAATAAATTAGTATTGCCATTTGCTTAGGAAAGATGGTAAAGGGAAGTCGTCTGATTATATTACAGGAGCCAATGAGAGGCCAGTATCAGCTAAACCAGTCAAAAAAGGTCCAATAAAGCAGGACGAGAGAAGAGACATAAAAGTGTGAATATTTGTACGTAGACATTTCAGAAATGTAGTCAGTTGTGTTTGTGCTTGTTATTTTTACAGCATGAGAAGGGTGTTGCACAATCAGACTCAAAGAAATCTCGTTGGCCAGATAAGGAGCTCACCTCTCAGACAAAACCTAAGTCTGGTGGCTTTGCAACGCACGAGCAAGACTGGCCAACTTTAGGTCAAACAAAATCCAATGAGATCGGCTCCCACACTCGACCTTCCAGTGCAAAGGAAGAAAACACTCGGAAGTCAGTAGACACGACTTCTAGTGCTCGTGTAAAGCAAGGAGAAGGACGAAAACCAAGAGTAAGTCAGCAAAACCAAACCATTTACATACAGACAATAGTATTACATTGTAACTAATTAATTTATTAGTTACATTATAGTATTTTGGTTGCTACATTTTCATTTTGGTCATCGGCTCTGCTATTGTAGGGGCGTCCCAGTCAAGAAGTGTACGTTCCAAGAGCAGCCAGACTGGCTCAAGAGGGACGATCAAGTAAGATAGCCGAGGAGTATCAGTGCCTATTGTGAGGTGCATCTGTTGTGTGTGGTGCAGATGGAGAAGAGAGACCGAGTAAACCATGGGGGCGAGGTCGAGGCGGGCAAGGGCATCGACAAGGCGCACCGAATGGTTGAAAGGTGTGACGACACTAACAGTTAGTTCATGTTGAACTCTATTGTAATGATTGGATGGATGAAAGAGTTAGGCATCATTATCAGTCATTTTAGATACTCAAATACCTCATACACCTTTTTATAAAATGATAACTATATGAGTGCTCTTTACGAATGCTATTGCTGTAGTTAGAAATCTAGCTACCATCATGCTATTGAAAGGTGTAGTACAAGATTGTGTCAAATACTCTTTGTTAACATACAGTCAACCCTCGATATAACGACAGGCTCAGAATCGGCGATTTGAAGTTATTATATCATGAGGTCACTATATCAAATCTGTGGGGGTGGGAACCTGAATAACACACGTGGTTTTATCTTAGTGTGGGGTGGCCAGAGTAATGCACATGATTTATCTTAGGACTGCGTGTACTCTGCACGTGCTACTGCACTGTAAACTCTTACGTGTAGCTAGGGATAGAACCGGCCAGGTTCACGTGCAGTCATAGCAGACGAAGCACTACAGCAGCTCTCACTTCACGTGTACACCACGTGGCTAAAGATGCCCATATGGGAGGATACCTGGATGTTGACGAATCAAGGGAGATAAATTTCTATGCTCCAATGCATCTTTGTTTTCTCTTTGTGTATGTCAGTGTCGTTATATCAATAGGTGAAGTACCATGTTTTGTGTGCATGCAATTTGGTCCCACGCTATCTACATCATTATGTCATGATGTCGTTATATCGAGGGTTGACTGTATCTTGAAATACTGAAGCTGATTGAGTTCCCACTCAAACCTGGCTGAGTAGTTTGAGAGATCATATCACATCGGGGCTGGCTCTAAGGTGACAGTACTCTGTCCAGAAGATGGACAGTGAGGGGTGAGAGATTGTGAGAGGCTATGGTATACTAAGAAAATGGTGTATGTGTCTTGCCATGAAGCTATCAGGGCACAGGCATGGATCCAGGACCTGATTGAAAGGGGGGTCACAACCTGCATGGCAAGCCAATGGAACCAAATTCTTAAGTGACAAAGACGTTTTATACCCCATTCACACGAGCATTTGTAACTGTGCCAGCAAAGTACGGCACTATTTGGCTCGGTTTCACTTTGTCGTGTGAATGCCGGCCAAACCAAACCGAATAGTGCTGAGTTGGCCCACCTCAAGTTGCCATCCAGCATGGTTTGGTTCGGTTCGGTTGTGTAGTGCCTGTCAAAACGAAGACGACGTTGACGTCTATGCTTGGTACTTCTTCTCGATATACCACAGACTGTTCTAGTGCCAGGGAGAAGTAAGCACGGACAGCTTGTTCCATGATGACGTCTGTATCTAGCGTGTGCACCAAGAGACACGCCTACTAAAACTTGGCTTGCTTGCTTTGTCAGAACGTCGTGTGAGCAAGGGCTGGCTCGCTTCATTAGCCTAGGCTGGCTTGGCTTGGCTCAGTTTGGAGCTGTGCTCATGTGAATGGGTTATTAGATGGCTATTAATTGAACTATCAGCACTGCACTAGATGCCAGATACAGTATATATACTAGATTGGACAAGTTGTCAGTTATTTGCAATTGGTTGTTCTGGGTCTTGCAGTGGATTTACCAAGAGCATTCTTCTCGCCTGTTTTACAGCATAACGATCAATCACAGCAGTGTAATCCAGTGTATTATCCTAATTGATATACATACAGCATGATCAAGTCATTAGAGTCTCTGTGATGTTTTCGGTAGGCTGAAAGAGGTACCTGCCACTTGTGCCCCCCCCCCCCCCCCGTCTGGATTTGCTACTGGGGCAAGAATTTTTGGAGTAGAGACACAGACGTGGGCATCTACTATTTGGAGTTGTGCTTGCAGGGGCATCTCTCATAGGCGCTCCAACAAAGTCCTTGTCTACAGTTCAAGGGCAATCTGTTCTCGAATTGACACTAAAACACTACGGAAAATGAGAAACAAAGAACTACTCCAGAGTCTCTCGATAGACACTGAACATAATGCCTCAAAGTATGATGTCAATGAGCTTTGTTTGCACCTCTAGGTGTTGTGAAGTATGTCTTGACGGAGTTTCTTGAGTTACCACAAAAGTAGACACTTCGAACTTTAGAACTGATAAGATGTATTGCGGACAGATTTTGCACACATTGATCGAATAAATCACAGGTAGATCTCTTGTGTAGTCAAGCTGCAAACCTCTATAAAATCATTGCCCCCTGAACACCACAGTGACCTCAACAGTTAGAAACGTGCTTACTACTCTACATTCTACAAACACATCATACTGTACCTTATTTCTTAGACTAAACGGGGCGACGTTTGGCTGACTGAGGCGTTTATTCGAGGGCGGCGTTTATAAATTAGTAGACATCAAATGTGTCATACTGCGAGACAGCCAACTGTGAAGGTTTTATCCTGACAAAGTAAGTCCTCGAGTTGCACACGGTTCAAAGCCAATTGAAGTGCGGCGTCTATTCGAGGGCGGCATCTAGTAATATTGGTTTTTCATAAGCGCGTGCGGCATGCGTACCTAAACGAAAGCGGCGTTTATTCGAAGATGTGCGACTACAACTCACGAGTAGTATACCTACTAAAGTAAGTCACCAGACGTCACGTGTACAGTCGAACAAACAAAGTCGCAGCACTCGAGCATCCTGATACGGGTATCGTCTCGTTTACGTTCGCCATGATGATGCGACCTGCTTCTGTTACGGCTCCTAGCAGTCGTCGTCTTCGTCAAGGAAAGACTATTTACCTCATTGCTTGCATCATATGTGAACTACAGGGCTTGAGTTTGGTATTCCTCCAGTTTTACGGCGCTCACAGACTGATGAATCATGATGAGTTCAATGAGAGTTATGGTCAATCCATGGCCAACTACGGTTTCTGCCTTCCTCTGACAACAGGATTGTTGGTATGTTATGCACTTATTTAGCTTTGCACAGTCTGTTTGCCCTCCTGCATGCTGTGGCGTAGCCAGGTGCCTCTAATATAGGCTTCCATGCAATGGTAAAATAGATGCTTCAGAACACATGTCTCTGGAAGTGTGTATAGGGTGGCATGTTTGCCTCAGGCTCAGTGGGTTCAGCACTCCTCGTGGTGGAATGAAAGATAAATGATGAAGAGGCATATCTGATCGACTGACAGCAGACATGTTGCAATGCATAGGCATAGTTTGCCATTCCCATGCAGTCATGTGGAACCAGAAGGAGGGAATTCCATAACTTCAACTAAGATGTGGATGGAGGGGGAGTCAGAGGGGGACTTGTCTAAGAACGAGAGTAGTACCGTTTGGTAATAACTACATATCCAATAATTATTATTAAATGACCCTTTTGTTTTCGACATCTATAATTATAAGTCACTTTTTCGTATAAATGATTTGATCTGGAACATCGGCCATAGTCGTCGCAACTGGGGTGAGGAGGCTCAGGTCCCCAAACTTAAGCATGATCTTCAAGGCATAAATTTCCAGATCAATATTCACTGTACTTGAGAGTGTGGAGTAGGAGAGTAAGCAGAAATTTCAAGTCACGACCGCATAGGCGTACAATGGTGATGCGATAATATATATATATATATATATATATATATATATATATATACTCACACACAGCTGGTTCTCTGTGCATGGAAGTCCATCGCTCATTGCAAATATAAACTGGTTGTCACAGTTTCTGTGCCATCAACGACTGAAAGAACGTTCTCCGCTTTATACCTAATAAAAACATTCATATTAGACGTACGTTTGTTGATGACTCATGAAAGAGAGATTCAATCTCCCTCCCCTTCTCCACTGCTGCAAGACCAAGAGCTTTAGGACTGATAGCATAAAAATGCGTCTGAGGCTGCTGTTGCCTTCTTGGTGTTAATGAGCAGCGGAGCACGTACTTTGGAACTATGCCATAGGTAGATCATGCTAGCATGTAACGCATACTTCTTTACCATTGTTTTATGAAAGCAAGTATGACAAAAACAGAACTGAGGAGTTCAATGGTAGGTAAATGGTGTAATTGGTTTCTTAGAGGTCTTTTGATATTATATTTTAATTGTTTTTATATCTTTTGATATTAAATGTTCTACCATGCACTGTATTAAATTCTACTGTATTCCACCTATCCCTTGTTCAGCTGCTCATGAAATCATGAAGTATGTATCAAATGTCAAAAGTTACTAGATAACGGAATAGGAGAATTGTACTGTCGGAAAATCTACCACACCCCTAAGATTTAGACACTATGGACCTTCATGACCGGCGTACCCCACTTTCTGGAACGGCAGTTGTTGCAGGAGTACATACCACCTGACAGTGCGTTCATGTGTCCAGGGTAGAACTCATTATTAACTCAAGGCGCGCATACGCTAGGGTTACAGCAATACTGTTGTAGCCTGAACCGACCAATTGGAATACAGGGCATACGCTTATTATATCGTAACTAGGTTGGAACTTACTATTGAAAAGGTACGCAATAGTGCAACAAACACTCTCAAAGTCTATTGTGAGTGGCTGGCTTTGTGGAACTAGTCAAATTTTATTCCAAGTATCCCACAGAAAACTCATCATTTGCTAATAAATAATCGACTATCTAAATCTAATCTAAATTGTATTCTATAAAAATTTAAGTTTAGAGATTGAATAATATTATGTATAACATCAATTATGATTGTGATCTGTACATGCACTTGTTTTTATAGCTCATTTTTAATTCATCTCTGGCAATCCTGATTCAGTGGTTGGACAAGAGTGGCGCCACCTCTCTACCTTGGGTATACATGCATGAGTCACATTAACTGTCTAGAAATTAAGCTCACAGTGATGGTCGTCTATCTAGCTGAGATCTTTGGTTGGGCCTTGGTTTATATTGACAGCTACTGTTGGAATCGTGACATTTGTAATTGCAGTGATACAAAGTGCAGCCATCCTGCACGTCAGCAGTGCCTCATCAGGAGAGATGATAACAACAGCTGCTCTAGCGTTGCTGAGTGCTGTGACCTCCTATTGCCTGTCTTGCACTGCTTTCTTTGCTGGACATGCTTGCTGCTACTGTGTGAGAAATAATCACACCCCGGCCAATTATATTCAGATGCAAACAATATAGGAGGGAGTCCTGATTTGGTTGATCGAAAGAAGATACTCGATACATAACCGTTTGGTAGAATGTGTATAATGGCATTAAATGGTATTGATACCTGCATGGCCAATTTGCTGACTGTTTTTGGTAGGCTACTCTGTACACATGGTATCTTGTTATGAATAATTAACTTGCAGGAATTTTTGGTAAGAGTACACTGTAAGATCATCAATTTGTTTGTGAATTAGTTTTAGTGCCTCTGCTGGAGTATACGAATGTTTGCTCAGATTTTTCCCACGGTGTGAAAGCATATGCAATTTGACAGCATCACAACACACGCACGCACGCACTAGTTTTGCATAGCCAGACCCTTACCCCATCCACACACACACACACACACACACACACACACACACACACACACACACACACACACACACACACACACACACACACACACACACACACACACACACACACACGTGCACACACACACACACACACGTGCACATACAAATGGCTAGGGAGCTGCCATTAGACCGTCACGCCCCTGCGAGATGGTTGGGCCTGTGCACGAGCTATGGGCCGTGCTAAGCAATCTCCTGAAGCCTGACCAGATACTCGCAGGAGCTCCGACTGTGACGCCAACTGTGGTGTGAGCACCCGAAGTCCCACCCGGACTCCAGTTGCTGATGGACTTTGTCGCAGTTCAGGGGGGCCTTTTCCACCCCAGTCAATAACCAGGTACTCATTTATATTCCTGAATCGAGAGAGGCAATTGTGTGTGAGTTTCTTGCCCAAGAAATCACGGTGACTTGAACTTGCAAAGTTCAAGTGCAACGCTCGCGCGCGCACACACACACACACACACACACACACACACACACACACACACACACACACACGGACAGACAGACAGACAGACACTCACACACACACACACACACACACACACACACACACACACACACACACACACACACACACACACACACACACACACACACACACACACGGACGGACGGACGGACAGACAGACAGACAGACAGACACAACAACAACAACGACGACGACAACAACAACAACAACAACAACACTACATTGTCAAGCGCAAGTCAACGGTTTTGTTTCTACAGTACAATCTGTATGTACCAAAGTACCACAAACAGTAAACGAGACGTTACATGCAAAGTATAGCTACGAAATACCTGATTTCATTGTTTACCCTAATAGATACGGGATACCTACACTGTTGATAATGATTCTGCAGCCCGCCTATGTTGTGGCTCCTGTCGGTCCTCGTCCTCGGCGAGGAAAGACTCTCTATGTTATTCTTTGCATCATGGGTGAACTAATGGGCTTGAGTATGGTATTCCTGCAGTTTTACGGCGCTAACAAACTGACAAGGGGTGAGTACGCATGGTACAGGTTCTATGATGACTACAGCTACGACAGCTATGGTGAGTCCATGGCCGCATACGGCTACTGCCTTCCTCTGACGACAGGATTGTTGGTATGGTATGCACTTTATTTCTTTCCGTTGTACAGCCTTGCATTCTAGACACCCTTGCGTCACTCTACTATTTGGTCCCTGAAAGTGGGGAGCTGGTCTAGGCATGAAATGCATTCTTCCAGTCGATAACAAGCAAACAAACAAACAAACGAAGGACTGGGGAATGTGTAAAAAAGGCTCCAGTTTTCCCAGGGGCGTCTAGCTAGACAGTTTCAATATCTAGAGATGCATTCCTCTCTATCTAGGGGAAATTTCTTCATGTAAATATCTCTAATGTTGAAGCCAGGTCTTTCGACTTCTATACGCTGTGGACCGTTTCCAGATGACCTAAGTCTTCTCACTAGCGTAGCGTCATGGTAGCCTCGCCCCAGACGAGGTGTTGATTGCAGCCTCGGATGGGCATGGGGAGGGGCACTGGGTGCTAGCTTCCCATCTTCCCATCTTTGTAAGCGTGTCAAGGAAAAGCGCCATGTTTCCCTCAGGTCACCAAACAGGAAGATGAATCTTTGTCAATTACACTGTCCCGGCATGGCGGACGTTCTTTCTGTTGAAGTACACGCCTAGTTAGAGAAAAAGTAAATGGGCGTGGCTTTGTAGTGTGATTGATCAGCCTCCAAACTTGAGGACCATGCACGCTACGTCGGTGGTCTTCTTAACTTTCTAGGGTTTACTAGAGTTTTTAATATTTTCTTTCTCCCTGCTTCTGGAAGAGAGATTTCTATGACAAGTAACGAGGACAACGCATGTGTGACCTCGAGATCTCGAGGGTCGAACAAACAGACAGACAGGCAGACGGGACAGACAGACGGGCACACAAACAGACAGATTGACGGACACACACAGAGACAAACAGACAGACGGACACAGATAGACACACAGACAGACAAACAGACAGACACACAAACAGTGCAGCTGATCATTAATTGATGAGCTGTAGCCACAGCTGTGCTTGACAGCGTAAATGGCATACCACTGATCATGAATTGCGGAATGGTTACTTTAGAATGTATGTCTCGGGAAATCGTGTAAACATGGTGTCATGTCTAAATTTAATTAATAGCCTTGATGTTGCATGACTCTAGCATTCATTCCTTTGGGTCGATCAAGGGAATGATGAAAGAGAGATCTGATAGTTAGCAGAAATGTTGCAATGCATATCATAGTATTGTTGCCATGCAGTCAGACATAGAGGAGGCTTTTAGATGTGGATTCAGAATGGGTCGGAGGTTGTCTAGGAATGACAGTCATACATCTGTGTTAGACATCTAATTCGATGGCACTCTTCATTGTTAATGATTAGACCTAGATGGCAGTTGCTGAGTATCTCTAGTGGAAGTATACCTATCATTTGTAGGTGTGGTCACGTGACCATGTTATAGAGCTGGAAAGTAGAATTAAGTCAAGCAAAGAAGCAAGAGTGCAAGAATAACTTCCAAAGTCGATTGTCTGTTGCTGGTATGTGGAACCAATCAATCTCATATATACTATCACACCTATATATATTGTTACAGAAAACTTAATTTGCTAAAATTGAAATGACATTTATCCAGACCTGGTCTAGGTGCCACCATCACGGTTCTTTAGGATTGATTCATACACATCTATGTAGATAATAGTATATATATATATATATATATATATATATATCAATTGTGATTGTGGTTTGTGTATATATACAAATGTTCAACAGCTCATGTTCAACTCATCTCTGGCGATCCTCGTGCAGTGGACAGACAATAGGGAAACTTCTGTAAAATGTGTACGATCATCAAGTGACATTGAATGCTTACTCAATGATGGCCAATGTCTATTATGTTTAGTTCAGATCTATGGTCGGACCATGGTGGATATTGACAGCTACTGTTGCAACCGTGACATTTGTAATGACAACAATAGACAGTGTCAACTACATGACAGAAGGAAAGGCAGCATCAGGAGAAATGGTGGCAACAGCCTGTCTAGTGTTTTTCAGTGCTGTGATTTCCTATGTCCTGTCTTGTGCTGCCTTCTTTGCTGGACATGCTTGCTGCTACTGTGTCAGAAACAATAACTTCCGTGACAATTACATGCAGATGCAAACTCTTTAGGAAGTGGCTTTCATCTGGTTGTTCAGGATCGAGAAATCGTGAACCGATATAGTAGATAGAAACGGCAACATTATGGATGCTTGGTCAGGTGTGTCGGTAGTTTGTAGATATGGGTGACTCATACTGTAGTCCATAGAAGATCTGCAGGAATTTCAGGGGGATTCATGGGTGGGTAAGATACATTAATTAGTAGAGCTTGCATGGTTCACAATATGCATGACGCTGATGCTGGAGTAGGATTCATTCTATTTCGATGTTTTAGACTGCTTTATTCTCAAACAATCCGAGATTAAATACAATAATGAATAGAACAGCACGTTATAATATACAGTGCTAAATCCTCGGCTGGTGTATGTAATCACATATCTCGTCACGTGACAATGTTTTGCATACATGTACTGAGGTTTTAGCCCAACCCACTCGTCTCAGCTAGCTTTCCAATGCGTTCGTCTAAAACAAAGATGCAAAGCCGCATCTCCAGACTTGCGAACCTAGTTACAGGTCAGTCGCTTCGTCCGACAAACAGACTCGCTGTCACGTGCCCCTTTTCAAAATTTCTGCATGTCGAAGACGTACGACACTAGTGATTATTGCAACAACACCGCGGCCGCTCCGCCACACACCGAAAATTCAGACTGCAGAAACACTATGGAACAAGCAAATGTTAAAAGTCAGGTACAGCCACACGTACAGCATGGCGCCTAAATCCAGCACCTTCGCTCTTTAACTATAGATGCCTGGTTGTTGGTGGGAATACGTGCACGTGCAAATGTAGACTAGGCGTTGTTTCTATGTGCTAAACTCTTTATGTAAAGCAAAGGACTAAACACCATGTACAGGATGGACGACCGATGGCCGAATTCTCGTTAGCAGCTACCAGACAAAGAAAGGTGGAGCCTTGTGATGACATCACGTTCGTCTATTGGTCAGTAATGACACCATGTCTGGTCTATTGGTCAGCAATGACACCACTTCTCGTCTATTGGTCGGAATAGCTTCATTTGCATCTGTGCTAATCGAGTTTATATAAACGGTCGTACGGTCGGTCGCACGTCAGACGACTACTATACCCTTACCCCAGATATCCGGGCATCGGGTAATAATTCTAACAAACCACACCCTCAAAACTGGGGTAACGCCTATCCTAGCTCATAGTACCGGATGCCCTTGGAAAGACAACAAGTACGGAAACAAGGACGTCACGTGGGTCTCAAAGTGAGGAGCTTGTCAATAAAGTTGAAGATGTGACGTCATAGACAACACGTAACATGTCAATACTAACATGTTTTAGGACTGTTTGATTGTCAAATAACACGAGATTAAATACAATAATAATTTTAACGAACCACGCCCTCAATAAGTGGTGTTATCGCCTACAGAGTACGTGACGCTCTTGACGGAACTCTCAGGTGGATAATGCAGCTACATGCAGTAACGAATCTACAAAAATTGGCAGTACGGTAGCATAAATTTTATTTGACAGTTGACATTCTAGTCAACAATCTGCATCTAGAGGCGAATGCAGTAGTTAGACGTAGAGAAATTAATTAATTAGGATGTTCTCACGTACGCTCCTTCACACTCTCCTGCTCAACTTACCAAAGTTGAAATGCTTCTACTCTTTAGCTAATTAGGATACCCGAGCGCCTAATAATTGTGTTGTCCACACGGACTAGCATGGGGCACAAATTTGCGTGAGAGGGCTTGACTCTGCACAACAAGCTCAAATGTACATAAGTATGTAACATAGCTAAAAACAGGAAACCAACATTAACAGTATCACAAGAAGAGGCGTAGGAAAATGAGATAGAAGGATATGGTCGCTAGAGTTTTAGAATTAATATTTTTCGCGCTAATTCGCTGTTACGCCCAGCAAATGACTTAGTCGCAAAAATTTTATGGGGCTAGCTGCAGTACGTGCTAGTGTCAGTTTTCAGTTTCTAAGTCTGTCATCTTGAAAAAGTTGAGGGAGCAATTGCTACCAGTTTCCCAGTTTCCCAGAAAAACATGTTGTGTAACGCGCGTTAGACAAGTAATAAATTAACGCGCGCTGGTACATCAATTATCCAATTTGTATCTAAAAACCTACACAAAATGATTAGAAAATAATGCACAAATGCTGACGACACTTTCACCTGCCAGACACAAAAGAGAGGTGTCCACAAGGAAATATACCAACAAATATAGAGGGCGGAGCTTCTAGAGCATGCGCAATCTCGAGGGTAACGCACTTCGTAAGTAAGTTCACTATATAATGTAAATCAACAAAATTTCGTAAGCGGAAAACTTTCGTAAGTGTCCAAATTCGCCATTTCGTGAGCAGCCAACTTTTGTAAGCGTTGATATACATAGCCACTTTGCTGTGCAGAACATCAAATCGACAGAAAATCAAAACCACAGCACCACGTGTAAGTATCTGCTAAGCGCCTACGCATGTGTACATGTCATAGCAGTATCTCACAGGTGTCCACGTGCTGACATGTCAAAACCACAGCACCGCTCGTACATATCTGCTAGTGGCTGTGCATCTCTTACAGGGGCGGCGGAGCGAGTTGAAAGTTGAGGGGGCTGAAAGGGTAAACATTACAGAAAGCAGAAATTCTACAGCATAAAGTTGATAAAGTTGGGGGGGCTCTAGCCCCCCATCCCCCCCGGCTCCGCCGCCCCTGTCTTAGTCTAGATCCTTCCTGTAAACGGGATCCGAAAGATTTCTTGCAAATGGGACCCCAGGCGCGTGCTGATACCGACCGCTTCAACCTCTTCGTCGATAACAATGCAACGTCTCTACGCTTACTCTAGCAGTTGTACGGCCGCGCTCTCTAGCAAGGGCGACGCAGAGGTCGTCATTTGCATAATGCCTTCCACTGTGCCAATGCACCGAAACATGTCACAGATCGCTTTCCAACTATTTTTTGCAGACTCTAGAAAACAAAAGAAGTCAGCAGAACAAGTTTGGAGTCGCTGCGTTGTTTCGTCGCTTTACTACAAAAAGGATCCCGTTTGCAAGAAATTTCGTACAAGCAGGATCCTTTTTGTAGTAAAGCGAGGAAACAACGCAGCGACTCCAAACTTATTCTGTTGACTTCTTTTATTTTCTAGAGTTTGCAAGAATAGTTGGAAAGCGATCTGTGATCTGTTTCGGTGCATTTGGCACAGTGAAAGGCATTATGCAAATGACGCCCTTCGCGTCGCCGTAAAGAGCGCGGCCATACAACTGCTAGACTAGAGTAAGCGTAGAGACGTTGCATTGTTATCGATGAAGAGGTTGAAGCGGTCGGTATCAGCACGCGGCTCGGATCCCATTTGCAAGAAATCTTTCGGATCCCGTTTGCGCGAAGGATCCACAATAAAAGATGCACAGGCACAAGGCTGCCTCCTATGTGTACAAGTGTTAGTCTGTCTGGCACGCGTGACACGTGACGATTACTAGTACACACGTCAGGCCCGGACCCAAATGGTGTCAGGGGATTGCAGCAACCTCCTCTTTCCAATAGGCGTGGTTCAGTAATTTCATATAATTTCATTAGAAAAGAGAAAATTAGTAATGCTATAAATAATTATTATAACTGCTAACGGTGAACCCCCTCTTTCAAAATTCCCGGATCCGGGCCTGCGCGTACAGTACTCTAGGCAAAGTGTCACTAGAAATCCAGAGCGACAAAATTTAGTGAGCATGTAACTTTGGTAAATCAGAGCTCGCTTATGAAATTTACAAAAGTTAGATGCTTACGAAATTTTGTTGATTTACAGTACTTACCATTCCGTGCATCTTGTGAGAGACTTTGCCTGCGTAGAGACGCGTAGGAAGCCATTTCTTGAGTACGGTTTCTCGAGGGTACGAGACTGCTGTTCAAGCTGAAGTCGCCTGTTTCACACTCTGAACAGATACACGTGGAGTGGAAGCACAAAACTACTCATTGCCTAGTGATGGATTAGTTTTGGCGAGTGAAATCATGCCACCTGGGAACGCATTTGGGGTAATCAGACATGTAGGACGTTTCGTGTTGTTTCTAGGCAGTCTGGCTTGCTTCTGTATCTAGGTGATTGGCCAAGTCGAAGTTCTTACTGTGATAACTTGCACTCGATAAGTACTGACGCGGTTCAGAGTACAGTACACGTACACTACAGTCTGTCTATTACAATTAGCAATGCCAGTTACAAGTCTCAGCAACAGTTATGTCTAAAGTAACACAATACGCACGCACTAGCTATTCCATAGCTGTAATGTCTAAATCAGAAAGCAGAGGCTGTTCTACCTCATCTGCAGGCGCAGTTGATCAAGACGTGTGTCTGGCTAGTGATCCTAGAAGTGAAGATGTTGATTGTCGAAAATGTCACTGATGCTGATGGTTTATGTCGAATAATTGAACAGCAAGCAAATGAAATAGTGGAACTTCAAAACAAGGTTAGAGTTCTCGAGCAAGACCTCGCATCTGTAAAGTCTGCGTTGCAAGGAAAGGCAAGGCATTCTCGATCAACACACTTCCAAATGATAAATCAAGTTATACAGATTTCATGTCGAGAAATGTGCTTGATACAGTGACATCACAGGCGGATCCAGACGGGGGAACCGGGGGGCACGTGCCCCCTTCAGAAATACGTCTTCTGATTATTTTCGTCAGTCAGTGCATGAACTCAGATTATCCAGTCAACTTGCTTCATCTCATGACCAAAGCTTCCTTACCAGAAAGGCTTTGCTGCAGTTTTACTTGTCTTCTGTAGTTCTAAACGAAGTCAAGATATCTATACATGTTTCTCGGAACAGAATTTGACACATCTGTCACCTTAATTTAATGGACGACTAAAGCAATTTCACATCACTTTTAATGAATGTGACGTCATACTATTCCTGATTGGTTTTTGTGCCCCCTTCGATTGGGTTCTGGATTCGCCTCTGAGTGTGGAGTAGGATTGAACCAGCAGCCAAGTCTGTATAGCAAACAAAGAATCAGGCCAAGGT
Organism: Corticium candelabrum; assembly: GCF_963422355.1. Classification (NCBI taxonomy): domain Eukaryota; kingdom Metazoa; phylum Porifera; class Homoscleromorpha; order Homosclerophorida; family Plakinidae; genus Corticium; species Corticium candelabrum. Next base: position 6,259,156 of record NC_085091.1, on the reverse strand, counting down.
ACATCAAGTGATGTATGCTCATGAGCTCTCCGCCTTTCATGAAGGGTTGAATAGGCTAGACGAATTTTTGCTGACTCTAGTTCGACAAGATACACAGTTTCACAGTTCCACGGTTCAAAAACGCTAGATGGGAGAAACAAGTAGTCCTATTCAGCCAAATAGTGTGTAATGTTCGGTTACCCCGACCGCTACCACAAATCTTCACCTGATAGCTAGAACTTCCATCGCTAGGAAATGAGTAGTCTGTCTTTTCACTCCACGTGTATCTGTTTAGAGTGTGAATCAGGCGACTTCAGCTTGATCAGCCCTCGAGAAGCCTAGATTCAAAAAATGGCTTCCTAGGCGTCTCTACGCAGGCAAAGTCTCTCACAAGATGCACAAAATGGTAAGTAGTGAACTTACTTAAAGCCTAGTCAACGGCAAGATGATCTACGGTTCAGAAGCAGACCCGGAAACGTGGACTTCGTGTACAGCGAGATCGGCGAAAGGTGAGCGTTATTAACGAGATTGCGCATGCTCTAGAATCTTCGCCCCCTTATATCGTCTATTGCCCGTATGCCAATATACCAGGATTACCTGATCAGCTATGAATTCTGTTGTGGTGGATCGTAACTACTCTCGTCTTCAGCGACGACGGACAGTCGTTTACGTTTTTCTTTGCGTCATCTGCGAACTACTCGGCCTGGGTCTGGTATTTCTCCAATTGTACGGTGCTCACAGAATAGACGAGAGGTACCGTTTCTGGATGTCGAGCAGCTTTGGGAAATCTATGCGCCGGTACGCTTTCTGTCTTCCTCTATCAACAGGACTCTTGGTACGGTAAGCATTTCATAATGATAGCCTCGCGCATATTGAATTCCGTGTTGTGTATCTAAGACGTACTGAAAGTTCCGGATCCGGTGTACGCCCCCATTATTGTTGTAGCCTCGCAGGCCAGGCTCTTTCGCGCAGTCAAAAAACCCACGTGAATCACGCGAGGAGGAGGAGCTTTTGCCGGAATCTTGTCTAAAAGCTCCTCCTCGCTTAATTCGGGTGAGTTGAGTTTAGCGACTGCACGGAAGAGCCTGGCTTGTGAGGCTAGAAAGATTGTACAGTTTCACGTAGCCAACAACAACCCAACCCCTTCATTTTTCCTTCTAAATTTGATATCTATTGGCGGAAATGGGTTTGGTGACATTGCACATGCAGTGACAAGTCCAGGAATTCGTTACACAAGACAGTCAGAGAGACGTAAGAACATATATATATATATATATATATATATATAGCTGGAGAAAGGGAAAAAGACCAACGTCATGAAGCCAATGTCACATCTACTGGGAGTATTTTCCACCCTCTTGTGTGCAAATCTCTTGGCCTGTGGTCACCACACAGTTTGGAAGTATTGAATGAAGACCATCGCACGACGTCTATCTTTCAAAAGAAATTTGACAGTCAGCCAGGCAGTCAGTAACATGCATGAACAACTGTGGGTGAAAATCTGGCTATATAACGCCAAAATTATATTGCATAGACTGGCTTTAGATTGTACAGACATGTTTTCTGGATAATGTGTGTTAGATACCCACGTGGGAGGGTTTATATAGAAATATATATTTTATTATATATATATATATATATATATATATATATATATATAATTTGGTTGAGAGGACACACATTTTCATTTTTCTAAGAGGGCGTGGCTCTCCACAACAAAGTGTATTATTGATTACCGGTGCATGTTACACAACAAAAATAGGAAACCAACATTAACACTATAGTGTTAGTGCAGTATGTCATGTCTGTGTTAGTTTTTATGTCTGTACCCTTATATATTAGCAGGTCACTTGACAGCTGGAAAGTTGAGGCAGCACGTGCCCTGTACCCATGCCTATGCAAGGGGTGTAAAATCAGGAGTAGGTGTGGCTCTAATTACATCATTTGCTACAAAATAATTTTTGTTACCATCTTGATATCCGGTTAGCAACATTGTCCGTTCCTAGTCCTCCTCCTTTTTGTTAGCCTTGCCCAGATGCAGTGTGGATTGCAGTCCGGATGGTGATGGAAATGCATCCAGGACTGCAATCAACACTGCATCTGGGGCGAGGCTACCCTTGTGTTGTATGGGTTGCTTCCAGAGGGGTTACTTCACTACGTGCGCTAGCTGTCACGTGTGCATAGGACTACGTGGTTTCACATGTGTAGTTGGTCTTCCTACTTTTATAAATTTACCAACAACATGTGTGAAACAACACGGTCCTATGCCTACTTAGCAGCTAGCACGTGTGACAGCTAGCACACTTGGTGAAGCAACTCGGGCTGAGGAGGTCTGAACATGAGTCTCACGGCTTTACATCATGCCAGCATCTGTTTGCTGGGTCAGAGTGTCCTTGTGCGTTTGGTAGCCTTTCCCTGCTATAAGGTCGCCAGACTTCACGGTCATGGTGTGGGGAGATTACCGGGTGTCAATATCAATTCTCATTGTTTCCTTGCTGTTGCAGCTCATTCTTAATTCGTCTCTGGCAATCCTGGTTCAGTGGATACACGACAGGAAGCCATCAACTTGGGTGTGTTACCTGGTCACGTGACTAGTCGCAGTGTGGTTTAATGATTGTGTTTACTTTCTAGATCAAGACTTTGGTGGGACCGTGGTGGATACTGACAGCTACTGTTGCGATTGTCACGTTTGTAATTGCAACAATTGAAACTTCAAACTTTGGGACAACCGAAATGTGGGCAACAGCTTCTCTTGCTTTGGTGGCTGCTGTTATCTCCTACGTCCAATCGTGTATTGCCTTCTTTGCTGGACATGCATGCTGCTACTGCACCAGAAACGACAGCCATTTTCAGAGGGACTATAGTGAGGTGCAATTTGTGCAGCGAAATTTCTGATATGATTCTTTCTATTTGTGCAAGATGGACGCTTTAGGCACTAACAGCTATAGATGTGACATAGTCGGGTAGATGGTTGCATGGTTTGCTGAGATCAGTTTTTTCGACTGGTTCTCTCTATGGTGATTAGTTAGCTACACCGTAGGTGTGTTCACTTACAAAATATTGTCTTGAGCGTGGCAAGCCCCTCCCTGTCGCGTGAGGCACGGTCAAGCTTGGACCTGGGCCTCAAATGTACTGAATTGATGACCACAGAGAAAGACCTACATACACTCTTAGAGTAATTTGGATGCTCTAGAGCGCGTATAAAACAATTTAAGTAGCTATAGAGATGTAGTAGCGGAGAGCTAGATGTTTCCCTACACTTGAATTAAGCGTATAGGAAACGGGGGTCACTGGGAGCACATGGCCCTAACTGTGCAAGGTTGGTACGGCCACCTCCATTTTGTGTACATGCACTGATTTCTACATACAAAGTACGTGGTGCCCCCAATTGTAATCGCTTTCCTACACCACTGACAGTTACTGAAGATGTGTTTTAGTGGAGGCTAACTCGTACCTACTTAGTTATAGAAGTAGTATTTCTATAGCAGGTGGTTTATTCTATCCACTAGGTTTTGAATCTCTGAGCTTCATATCATCTTTCACTCTGAAGACTTTGAAAGAAATATGTTCAAAGACATCATCAATGAGTGGGATACCGTTACCTCGAACACACACTGTAATAGTATTAGAACAGTTGTGTGTAAAATTATGGTGCTACAACGCCAAGATGTTACATGCACGTATGCAATTAGGAGTTTTAGATGTTGGTAGTTGGGATTTGCCTACTTGAATTGGGAGAGATGTTGGGAGAGATGTTGGGGTATTAGGGTATTGAAAAATATAATATAAAGAATACACACACGCACGCACACACACACACACACACACCACACACACACACACACACACACACACACACACACACACACACACACACACACACACACACACACACACACGTCGTACGTATACGTTCTATCTCAAACTCTCATACAACCAATTGCACGACTGTTCAACTACCACAATCGTTGAAATTGTAACAAGAAATCAATCAAACTACCAACTATACAAATCACCGGCTTTAGTTATATAAGCCGTCATGTATATATATGACGAGAAGCAAATACGAAAGGCTGCGTCTGTTACATTCCCTACGAGGTTGCTGCATGGTTTGATCCTTTCTCTAGACGTTGGAGCAAAAGAAGAAAACCAGCTTGCACTTAAGAGCTAATTGCACCAGCAAGTGCCAGCGCGTATGTCGCGGCTATTCAGCCATTGGCAAAGAAAGCAAATCTTAATGACATTCGACAGTCACTAGCAACAGTAGCTGCTAGAATCAAATATGGTCCGGTGGCCCAAAGATTCCTAGGCTAATAATTCTGACACGAATGCGATCGTTAGAGCTTAACACTTTGTCAGAGAATCGTGGCGCTTGCATGAGTCGGTGTTGAAAAGTAAATAGAATCTTTGTAACAAACCAGGTGTAAGAACGACTCTTTTTAACACCGACTGAATATTTCTAATATGTCGTGAAGAATTCAGTCGGTGCATGGTACGAGTGAAGTAGCGAATCGTGAGTGCCTGCATGGCAAACCTGCCGTCTTCCTACATCATGAGGTGCTCTATATATAAAGACAATGGTATATACCAGAGGCGTAGCCAGGAATGACCAAAATATGAAAAGGGGGTTTCCGGATTTAATACGGCAATAGCCACGCCCCAGAACTACGCCTGCAATGGGTGGATCGCCGGTAAATTTAGCTTTATGTAATGATTTGACCTCTAGCTTAAACATTTAACAGTCACTAGCCAGTATTAGGTCGCGAGTGTGCGTCCAACAATGTCATACGTATTAATTTGCACTATATGGAACCGGTCCGAAGATAATCTATTACTCTGAACCTTCTTTGTCACTAACTAAAGTATCCTGCAGAAGCATTCTACGAGGATGTGTTGTCTGGAAAATATGTTAATAATTTCATCTAAATTCAGATGCATGCCATAGTTAACGTGCATGAGTGCCAACCCAGTCAGGTCTCTCCTCAGCCATTGTTGTACGGAGGTATGTCTTAAGCCTCCGTAGGACGCTAATGCTCCTCTCGCATTCACAGCTGGTGGCCGGTAAGGTAGAGACAATTCGCAACAACTGGCAGATGTTTGGAAACATAGCCTCATTAGCATGGAAAAAAGGCTTTGAAAGCGACGAAGGTCGCTCAGCTGAAAAGCTCTTCCACTTCCACTTCCATACGTGTAGCTCCTGCTGAAGTGTTGATGGATTGGGGAGGTCGTCCGGGTAGAACTCGGCAAGCTGGTGTGCAAGGTCCGTCGTGCTTTGCTCATGCTCTGGACTCATTAGGACAGATGAAACGAGCGACAGAGCCATCATCGCCTTCTTCTGAATTTCAGAGAAGCGACTATTAATATGTGTTATCCTTTCATCCAGAAATGGAACTGTTAAATCCCTTCTATATAATCTTCCGGGGTTAGGACCGGTAAATTACTTTAAAAGTCTGTCGAGCACAACGGCGTGAAATTGAAAGTAATGAAGCATTGATCGTCTCCGCCAAAGCAACTGCAGTGGCGTACAATTTTTTGTGGAAAGTATCGATGTCTTCTCTTACTTCATACAGAGCAGTCTTGACGCTATCAACTTCAACATAGGCGGAGCAGATGTCTTGGGATCTGCCTTGCAAGAAAACTGTCAAACCCTTCACAAAGCCAAAGCAGGAATGTGCTACTACTAACGCCATTATATATTCAAACCGCGTGATTGAAGTCAGAAGAGTTGCAGCTTTAGTAGATGACTCTGCATTCCAATCTTGATCAGTGCTGACAACTTCCAGTGTAGTGATTACCGAAGGCAGTAGTTCCATAAAAACTTGGAAGGATTCCATTCTGGCAACCCAACGAGTTTTACATGTGTTAACCAGTTTTGTTCTTTGACCTTGATCTACATGTAGCTCTTTTATATGTACCTGAAGCTCTTGTTCTCGTTTTGGAGACAACCTGAAGAAAAGGTATATATGATCTAAAGTGTCTTGCATGTTGCGAATCCCCTGCACCTTACAAACAGCAACTATACATAGGCTGAGGATGTGAGCTGGACAGTGGACATAAATTGCTTTAGGATGATTGCGCTGAATGCGAGGAGCGGCTCCTTGATACTTTCCCGCCATATTCCCCGCTCCGTCATACCTTGTCTACATAGATTATTGACATCAAGGAAGTGCTTTTCCAGCCTACGCAGAATATTCTGGGCAATTGCCTCGCCACTAACGCCAGAAGCAAATGCAAAAACTCCAAGAAGTGTTCCTAAACAAGACCTGATTTATCAACAAACCGAATGATGAGTGTAAGCTGTTCCTTGTTGGCCGCATCAGCATCCTCGTCTGCACATACTGCAAAGAACTTGGCATCTTTAACTTCCTAAACGATTTTTTTCTGTCTCCGTTGGCCAGTAGCTGCAATCAAATCATTTTGGATAGTTGGAGAGTGACACTGCGCATTTCTAGGTGCAGTTGCAAGGTGCTCCCTGAGAATTTGATCACCAGCATCCAGACCAAACCGAAGAAGTGCTTGAAAATTCCCAGTATTGCACACATGCCTAGACTCCTCATCTGTTGCAAGCTTGCTCTCACGATGACCTCTTAGAGCAATGTCGTGCCTACCACAGAATATGACTGCTTTGAGAATACTCCTCAAAATGGCTCTGTTTCTCTGAATGACATCGAAAGCTTGAGTTTGCAACTGCTGCTCAACAGACGAATGTCCGTCCTCCATTTGGCCTATGTATGCTGCAGAATCCTCCATTGCTACTCTGTGAGTCGCCTGCACATTATGTTCTTGAAAGTGTTTGTTTCGCTTAGGTACAACATGTCATGGGAGTCGTTACCAACTGTCCAGTATAGGGGTACAATACTCTTTAACCATGGATGTTGGTTTTACCGTACTCTTTCTTGCTAGGAAACTTGAATTCGGAAGTTGGCCGGAAGGCGCTAGTGAGAAGCCAGTACTTCCTTTCATCAGTGAGTGAGCAAAGATAATCCGTACTGTACCTTCCTAGGTCAGGGCAATCGTTAGACTGAGAGCAGCAGGCTGCCGAATGAACCGGAGTTGACTGTTCACTGCAAGTCGATCGAGAAAGTACAGAAGATGACGCGGAAGACAAACGAAACGACTGCCGAGGCCTGTTGCGACAAAGATTGATATGAGCTCTATTTGATGAATTAAGTGCATGTCAGCTAGCCCATAATACATGCTTCACGACTGACCTGCACTTAGCCTAGTAGCGCATAGCGCAAAACACAGGCAGCAAACGAGCTAACTGTTGTTTCGCCTTCAGCTTCTGTTCTCTTGACGAAGCCAAACGACGGTGACAGTAGCAACGACTGTTCTCGTTTCTTCGTTGTAATGTATTTTCTAAAGACATACAGTTTCGCGAATCGGAGGAGGGGCATACGCAGTAGACACACCCACCTTCTCAGCGGATTTCCGGGCAACGTCGAAACATGCCTGGCTACGTCCCTGATTATATAAAAGGCAATGTTGCGTTAAGGCTGGTTCACAATAGACGCACTCATGTTCACAATATGCATGCGCTGCGATCCGATCCAACGGTGTGCGCCAACATCAAAGGATGCCGCCGTCGGAGCGCAGTGGCGCAGAGCGGAGCGCAACAATAGGATCAGCTCTATTTCGATGCGCTCGACCGGAAACGTCGTACGCCAAACAGGAAATGTAATTTACAGTTCTCCAATCACCGCACATGTTTAATTGGTCACGAGATGTAGAGTGCCATGTCCGGGAATTCAAGTCAAGGGCGCGTGCCATGGACAGCATTGAAGAGCTTCTGATAGAAGCCGTTAGACGGCTTCCTTGTCTGTTTCTTTGCATTAGTAGACATATTGTGATAGTCACGTGGCTAGATATTGTCATGTGACAATTAGTACGTAATCTAATTATAGTCATCAGAGCGCAGCGCACACGCACTCCGTCATATTGTGAACAGCGATCCGCTGCGCCGCGCGCGGATCGGATGCATATTGTGAACGTGCATACGTCTATTGTGAACCAGCCTTTACGCAGTGCCGTGAAGTCTGCAAGGCCTGTAGGAAAAAGAGTGCATGAGAAAGGCACGGATCATGTAGCGCTCGGACCGAAACTCGTTGACTAGAGAATTAGAATCTGCGTCCACGCCCAAAAACCCGTTTGTTTTACTAGAGAATGCTATAGTAGTCTCCAGAACAGTCGTGCGTAATTGGCGCAAAGCATGCCAGCAAGAGGCTTTGAAAACGTTGTCAAAGAAAGTCATAAAACATGCAGAGTTTCACATATCAATATCCCTACCTGTGTCTGCAATTTGTCAGAGTTAGTAAACCACGTGCCTCGATTAGCGCGCGCTACGAATCTGTGTCTACTTAATCTCAACTTCCGCTACTCATCGCGCATTCTACTTTGTGATTTCTTCGCTCCATCATCTTCTACTACAACATGCGACCCACCAAGCAACCGTCTTTGTCAAACTCTTCAAGGCGTGTCTACCTTCTTCTGTGCATCATTAGTGCATTCTTGGGAATAGCTTTGCAATTTCTTCAATTTTACGGCGCTAAATACTTGAAGGAACATACCAATGGGTTGACATTCGGCGGCGCGATGCAAATGTACACTTTCACCATGTCTATTACAACAGGAATTCTGGTAAAACTAAATGATTCTGCATGTCCGTAGATCCGTTCTGGCCATTTCAGTTTCATTTTTTATTTTTCAAATTTTTGATTCAGAATTTATATTTTTTAATAAATTTATTTTTCTGCAGGCAAAGTTTAACTTTAGACATCAAATTTCTACTTAATCATATTTCTACTTAATTATATTTTATATCTCTTACTTTCAATTTCAAATTTTAATTTTGATTCCATTTGGTTTCATGTCATGTCACTGAGTTCAATCAATCAGTTCACAGAACGAACGGCCAATCAGTCGACTGAATGTCAAAGAAATTGAATGCGGCAAGAATGAAAATGCCAGTAGAGCGAATCCTTTGGTGTTACAGCT
>NC_085091.1:6232683-6240183 GCF_963422355.1 Corticium candelabrum | reverse complement strand
CTATTCTCATTTCCAGAGTAACGATGTCGAGGTTCTTTCTCGTGATGAATCTTTTTAATTCATGTAGACAAGAGCTCCATGCATTTACAATTTCATCATGCTGCCACACAGATCCACCTCCATGTTTGCATGTAAGATGATATTCATCTGCCAACTTGCCACATTCACACTGGAGGTTCCAGTTGACAAAAGGTGCAGGTATGTCCGACATCAGAGATATGCTGCCAAACGAAATTCGTCGGGTCTAAGTGCAAGAATCTCTTCAGTAGGAATGGCTTCCAGCCATGACCCAGCTCCCTTACCTCTTATTGATCTAAAGTTAGCTACAGCTCTATCTGATTGTGAAATCGCAGTTTCCAGACAGGAATTTGTATTTGCCTCATGTAGTTGACTAGATAAGTTTTGTTGTAATTTCTTGGACTGTTTGACAAACTCACTTAGATGTTGGCAATCATCACAACCAGTAAACTTGAAAGCTTGATGAATATCGGTGGATCTTCGAGATATTATCTGTTGAAAGCAAGAGTGATACATCGTTAGTCAAGTAAGGAAACATTGTAGACAAGTTTGTCCATCCTCCTAAAAATGCAGATAAAGCAATAGCATCGACTGATGTTATTCCAAATCCTCCTAATTTGATAAGAAGTGTTGCCTGTTTCCACCTTTCATCGACTATGAATGTGTGTACACATAGCAGCTAAAAATTATGCTACTACCCAGTCTGTGTGCCTGTCTGTCTGTCTGTCTGCCTGTCTGTCTGTCTGTCTGTCTGTTACTTCTCAGTTCTAATTCTTTTCAACAAGCCAAACACACTATCTCCACATTACTGTAGATCTTGCTGATACATTATGCACGGCACCTTTTAATCAATGTCGTGTATACTATTTGCTAGTATGCACACTCTACCTTCTTTGTTTATATTATCCTTTCCATTTGAGAAAATGTCAAACAGCAAGTAATAAAGAGCATCCTTTGTCTGGCTGCATGCTGCAAGAAAATTCAGTTTTAACACGTAATACAATCGTTTCCAACATCAATAAAATATTTCAAAAAACAAAAAGTTGACAGATTTTGGTTACAAAACTATGCAAAAAGGTCAAGTCCACAGAATTAACAAAACAACAAATTAACAAAAATTAGATTACTTTAGATATCATATATGTACACGTATTTACAGACACAACTCAAACAACAACCAAGAAGGCATGAAGAGATACTGTTCAATTGACGTCCACTTACTGGTAATATGAGTGACGTTATTCGGACAAACAAAAGCCAAACAAATGTGGTTGGGATTACAAGGTCTGACTATAGTAATATACTACTGATGCAATTTAGTCTCACCAGCAGAGAAAAGAGGCTGCATAGTATTTATAAATTCAGCTTTCGTCAAGCAGTGAGGCGTAGACAAATTGTGACACGAACGAAGGCAGTGGTGAAACAGCAAGGAAGCAAACTCTTTGGAACCAACAAAAACATTCTATAAACACAAAAAAGTATGTAGTGAGAATCAGCGGGAACATTGCATTTTAACAAAAATCGTACTTATCACAAACAGAGACCACCTTCTCAATAGCTATATTAGCATGCACAAAGAAAATAACTAGTAAATGTTTGTGTAACATTGTTTTTAATTAATAGGCAAGCGAGGGTATTCTGGTTATACTCAGTCACTTAATAATAGTAATGTAGCAATAACTCCTGTTACGCTAATGTGCAGGAACTTGAATAAATTAAAGACTGCTCCTTTTCTAGCTTTTCCTTCCCTTTCCCTTTGTCAATCTGCAGTTTCCCCTGCTCCTTAGTTGCCTATGAGTGCAAAGTTTGAAGTAACCTCATTCTTCTCTTAAAAAATTTCAATAGAGTTGACCCCTTGAGAGAGGACACCTGACTCCGTATGTAGCGTGTGTGTTGCCGTGACGAAATTGCATTCGCCTGACAACATTGTCATTATGTTGATCTGTCTCCTTGTTTGGCAGTAAATCCATACAATAATAGCTGACATATGTATACAAATAAATAAATATAATATATTGCGACTTTCAATTAACATGAAATAAAAGGCTCGCTTTGCTGCTAATAAACTAGAAAGAAAAAATGCAAAAATCTAGTTGTTTAACTTCAAAGCAAATAAGCACAAAAATTAGCCAAGCAATTGTAGTTGTGAATTCCAGTAAGTGTCTCAGCATTTTATAATTGCCTATTACATGCACCATTACCATAACATGACACTCAAAAACATTGGTCTTGTAGTGTGTGTGTGTGTGTGTGTGTGTGTGTGTGTGTGTGTGTGTGTGTGTGTGTGTGTGTGTGTGTGTGTGTGTGTGTGTGTGTGTGTGTGTGTGTGTGTGTGTGTGTGTGTGTGTGTGTGTGATTGGTAAAACTATTCAAAGCAAGTACTAGAGTACAAAAACACACAGCTGCAACAAAATGGCAGTGCTCACAGCAGTTCCAGACACTATTATTATTCTAATTAGGTAAAAACGATTGTGAATGCAAGGCCTACCAAATATGTAGAGAATGCGTTAGCGCTAATTAATTAATTAATTAATCACTCTTAGTCCATCATTTAGATACTGAGCTCCCCGTATAGAAGTGTGTTACCTGATAATCTTCTTCACTGACTGTGGTTTTCTGCAAAGAACCAGCTGCACGCTTGCCACTTGCCACAACTCTCTAGAAACGAAGACTTGCATGTCGACTTGAAGTCTCTAACCAGTAAGTAAGTAACCAATACGGTTGCAAGAAGCTTACTTCAAAGACAATCTCTAGCTTCTCAGTCTCAAGGCTTTTCGACTTGCTTACAGGCTTGTGAGCATTACCCATAATCAGACTTGCTTATCCGGGCATGCACCGACTCATGACGTCACGTTGGGGAGGCGATGGTAAACAAACTTTTAAAATAACATCGCAACACTTTGAAGTGGATAACTGACCAACCTTATTATTTAGATAGCGATGCAGTTGAGACAGTGAGATTTTTAGAGATTCAAAATTAATTAGTAGAAATTAGTAATTTGTAATATTGATATTAACTAAGTTAATATATCCAGCAGACAGAACGCCATTAATTAATTTAGCGAGCCGAAATTGCCTCCAAACGAAACATCAGACACGCGAAATTGCGATCGACAATGTCGTGATGACTTGGGTATTCGTATATAGCCAAATACAAACGAAGAAGAAGCCGGTCGCACTCGATTTCGGCTCATCGAGACGCGTGAAAATTATCATGGCCATCGTCACGTCGTTCGCGTCCGTCTCGTACAGCTGCACGAGTTGGACAGTGCCGATTCGAGGTTCAATAAGTGCGAAACCAAATAGTCCCGCGACCAAGAGTCCCCGCGACCAAGGAGTCCCCGGGGGTGGCCGAAACCAAATAACCCCTTAAACGGTTTCGAGAACCAAATAAACCCGTGATAATTGCCCGAGACCCTAAAGACCCCGCGACCAAATAGTTTCAGTACAATTGCAACTCGTTTTGCGGGATGCGCCTTGCGACAATTTAGCACATGCTCTATCTGTAGATATGTGCACAGAATCATTTAGGCCTAGTTTAGAAGACTGGCTGTGCTATTGGAAAAACTAGGGAAGTCACTGCGATTTTTGTTTGTACATCTAGCTAGCTAATTAGCCTACAAGTGATCAGAGTGAACTAGTTGTACAGTGAGTTGTTAAAAATTATACCAGCGATACATTCTACCAGCAATACAATCTAATCCAATCACTAGTCCTTGGTGAAGTTAATTGGTCGTTTTGGGCTTCACGGCCATTTTGCGTGCGAGCTTCACACACACTCTAGCATCTAGCCTGCGCGCGTTAGGACGGCCTGTGAAAGAAGGTTCAGTACTTGGAGTGACGAAAATTCGGGATAAATTGAATTATTACAAACCACAGTGAGGCTACTTCTGGGAACGTGAGTGTGTCAGCAGGGCAAAGTTGGTGGACGAAATTCCTGAAACAGCCCCGTCAGTCTCTATAAATAGATTTTGAAGGGTCTAATTTGTGGAGTTTGCTTTGAGATAGCCAAAGGCGCAGCCAATAGCCGATAGCGCACGAGCGTGCCTCTATGAATAGCCAAAACCGGTAATTCTTTGTCAGCAATAAATTTTGCAAATTATCTAGAATGGCGTCTGACTTGTGCCTCCTTATCTACCGGAAGCCTGGCCACGCCACTCCTGGTTTAGTATTACTAGCTGTACACATGCTACTTCCTCAAACATTTCTCCGGTTTGGGGTGCAACGCTAGACGAAAGAGTCTTCAGGTGAGTCGACGGACTTTACTATAAGCCGACGGACTATTATGAGCCGTCTCCGGTGTTACCTAGCAGACGGTGCCGGATGCAGTTTCGTAAGTAGACGGTGTTTTACCAATGGACCGGCCGTGCGAGGACAATAGCTGCGAGTAGGATTAATATTCCACTCGCAAGTGGATCTGGATCTGCAGGAACTGCTAGTTTGCGACTTTAGAAAATTCAAACGCGACTTGGCGAGAACAGTAAGTAATGGTACTCTAGCCTAGGTAGGCAAGGAACTTGTCCAGAAGTATGTCCTGTCCTCTCCTAGTCACGTGATCTTCACAAAACCTGTTGGTGCGGGCTGACTGGCAACATTCAGTTTCTTTTTCACATACGGCAGGCGTAGCTGCCTTCCTCGCATACCGCATTGTTTATTTATGAAACATTTATGTGTGTGACCGGATTAGCTAATTAGCAGGTACGCCTAGGCGTGGGAATAGCACGACGCCTGCCCAGTTTCTTTCTCTTTCAACTGGGCGCGTCGACGCAGTGTTCGAGACTAGTTAGAGTGCACGCAGTCGTTTTGCTCTAGTTCTTGTTTCTAGTCTCTGCTTTTCTCACCCTAGAACATGTCACTGAGAGATGTCGCGACACTCTGTTGTCTCCTTGGGTTGCTAGTGTCGCTATCGCTTGAAACTAGAGCAGAAAGTAAGACGTCGCGGGCTTTCTAAATGACTGCTTTTATGCGCATGACCGATTGGCAGGTTGTCTGGCCGCTTGCAATGACATAACTGACCATGAGATGACCGAAAATGGCTGTTCGTGTAACAAAGTTGAGATACGTGAACGAGGGTTTGAAAGTAAGTTTTTCGTGTCTTCAATGTTGTCTCTGCATGCTCGAGAATGCGCTTGTTGTTTGTTCTATAGTGGGGTGTGACAAAGATCTGATGACCATCTCTCCTCGCCACGTTGACAGTTCCGAAAGCAAGTTCAAGGTGACAAACTGTTCGCGGAGGAGTACCAACGACGATTGGTGTACACTACCAGACCCTCTACTAGAGAATAGGAGTACTAGTAAGTGCCAGGTGGTTTCATTTATTAATTTTACTAGCATTTATTACAGTCCTACTGATTTGTTGTTGCACGAAGTCTTCGTAATTCGTTCTCTCTTCATTCTGTTACCTCTGTAGGGTCACTTAAGGCTAGAGTAGACTCTCTGGAGTTTTGGATTGTGCCCTCAAGCAGCCAGTGTTCGTGCAACTATTCTAACGGTAAAGCATTTCCTGCTTGATTCACTGAAGTGGACACTAGGCTATGAGTTGACCGGATGTCTTTTTCAAATCCAGTTTATTTTGATGTGAATCACAGTAAGGTTGAAAATAGTTCAGCTACAACGCTAAAGTGCAAAAAAGTCAATTCAACTAGAGTATGTCGGAATGGAGTAGAAAACAGCAACAAATTTGTGAATACGTGCCACAGCATGTCAGAGACATTCACTGTGAACTTCAGTGCCATTAGAGGAGAAACGGGATGGTACAAATGTCAAAGTAAAGGGAACAAAACTCTAAGAGAAATACTTCTTTATGTAAAAAGCAACTGTAATAAATGGGATCCAGGACCAGGTTATTATTAGATACGTACATGTGTTTGCATGCCTTGTTTTCCAAATTGTATTTTTCTGTACAGACAGCAACAATCCTGACGTTCTAACAACGTCGAGTATTCCATCCTCGTCTGCCGCTTCAACAAGTACGAGTATTCCGTCGTCACTTGTTTCTTCAACAAGGACGAGTACTTCGTCGTCACTTGTTTCTTCAACAAGGACGAGTACTTCGTCGTCGTCTGAAGTTTCAATAAGTACGAATATTCCGACGTCGTCTGCTACTCTATCAAACGAATGTACGTTTTGGTTGTTCTATTACGTCTATATGTTGTTTGCAAAGCGAGGATTTGGACAATCCATGCATTGCCCGGTACACACCATGGATTGCCTGTACAAATCATGGATTGCCAATGCAAACCACGCGTAATACTAACCCCATTCGTGGACTCTAACCCTAACCCTAACCCTAAGCCTCAAATTACCCGGAAAAGCTAGAAATCCATGGTTTGTCTATATCCACGCTTTGCGTGCGCATAACATGTAATTTACTAAAACACTTTCAATGCTCAGCTTTCGGCATGCTCAAGATGTCGATATCAATATGCGCAACGGCTATACCTGCAGGATTTCTCATTCTCATCGCAGTCCTCGTTGTGCTGAGAAGACGCAGGAAACGTGCACGGTACCGCAAACAGCCCGGTGTTCTGCACAACATTTGGAAACCAGCTCCGTTTCACAAATCCCCGCCGAGCGATTCGCACGATACCGAAAACGATCGAGTCACGGAAGAAGATGCTTCCTACGTTTATCGCCAAGTCGTTGAAAAAAGAGACATTTTAATCGAATCGGAGTACCTCGAGCAGGAGGACTTCCCATCTTTACCGGACCCATTGAGTAAACCGATTGTTAGATATGCACTGTTGGATGATTTGCCTTCGGAGAAAGAAAGTGAAGACAACAAGACAACAATGCTGAATGAAGACGAATACTATATTACAAACGAGAATGCTAGAAGCATGGATGAACAAGAACAATCAATTTTATCTCTGACAGCAGATGCAATGTCGGATCATTTATCTAACGACACGGTCCCTACTCCGGACATCCCTAGTCCAGACCAGAGATCTAGATCTGTAGACGATTCTGGTTATGAGATTCCTATAACCGACGTAGTGCCCAACGTTCCAACGGACGGAAGTTGTGGAGCCTTGACATTTCCCAGTCTTGACGATCTCGGAGATGTTCCTTCATCTGAAGGCATAACTCCAAACGATCGTGAACATGGATTAGACTTTCCGCCTCCGCTTACAACCGAGAATGACGAAGTCGATCTGCCTTACTGTAGCAAGACTACAGAGCAGTCTCAAGAAGAAACAGTTATGGTTACTTCCATGGAAGGCTCCGTTACCATGAACGATCCATTAATCTCTGCAGCCTCTTCATCCGATGATTCTACGTCTACAGACAGCATCAGTATGCACGAGATGAACGAGCTCCAACACTTGATTTTGGCCAAAACTGATTCCGTGAAGTACGCCAAAATTAACGAACAACAGACTCTACCACTTCCTCCTCCTCCGATTCTTACCGAACTGACACACAACATCGAGAGCGTCAATAACACAGACGAGCAGCACAATGCCATAACGGCTTACGCCG
>NC_085091.1:6145183-6227683 GCF_963422355.1 Corticium candelabrum | reverse complement strand
AGTTATAAGAAATCTAGATAGCACGTGCTTGGATACTTTTGTATGGGCGGCCATTTTAGAATTGTCGCATCCGTGCTACCGCACTCTCTGGTAGCTGATACGGGTGTCGTTCTCGCGCGCTACTGTCTAAATTGGTCTGGAAATCCAAGGCCACTGGATTGCAATTTCTCTATCGTACGTGTGTGTGTGTGTTCTAATTTTACATTGATGTCTACTGTCTTCATTAATGTTGGACAGTGTGGCAACCAAGTGGGAGCTCAATTTCTAGATTCGCTTTGTGACGACAAAAATGGCGCATTTAGTGGATTATTGAAAGGAACGGACGGCAAATTGCAGTCGATCCACGTCGATAGCGAATCGAAAGTTATTAAAAAGATACTTTCCAGTGATTTGAGTCGCTCACTAAAGCGAGACGCCATTATATGTGGGAAGCGTGGGTGTGGCTCAAACTGGGGATGTGGTTACCACAGGCGAGACCTACTGGATCAGACTTTGGAAGTGATGAGGACGGAAGTGGAAAGATGTGACGTCTATTCCGGTTGTCTCATTGTACATAGCTTATGCGGTGGTACTGGATCTGGACTGAGTTCTCGATTAGTCGAAGCACTCAGAGACGAGTATCCCCTCCAACACATCATGAACATAGCAATTGCACCCCACTGGACTGGAGAGAGTCCTCTACAGCAATACAATTCGCTCTTATGTCTAGCATGCTTGCAGCAAAACTCCGACGCCATTATGGTTTTCAACAATGACATAATTTTCCACACCCTGGAGGAGGCCTCTGGTCAAAGTGCCAGAGGTGAGGATAGAGGATTTAGTGATCAAGAGTTGAACAGTGTAATTACATCTTGCATATCTGGATGCTTCCTTCCTGTCAATGGTCAAGTGACCTTTAGCAACCAACCATGGGAGTTGTTTCAGAGCTGTTGTCCTATGCCTGATCTCAAATTTCTTACTGTTTGTCAACAAGTTTCTCAAAGACCTCATACATCTTGGCTAGAAATTTCACAATCTTTGACAAGAAAGGTGGCTGGTAGTTGCAGTGGTCGAATACCAAGAACCGTGTCTGCCCTGGCTGTTGCACGGGGTCACACCGGGCACGCATTTCATAGTAACTTTGACAAAATTTCTTCTCGACTAAAATCTGATTTGGGATGTACTCACTGGAATCCATTTCCTTTGGACTTCTGGGTCGATCTTTATGGAAACAAAGCAAAGAGGAAATCATTGACTGTTGTGTTAAACAGCGATGTAATGGCAAAATATATATCAAGAGTTTCGGAAGAGGCCAGGAGGAAATTCTTAGTGAAAGCTTATATGCATTGGTATGTTCAGTATGGATGTGAGGAGAATGACTTTGAACAAGCATTTCACACTCTGAGAAAAGTTGTGGACAATTACGAGTATTTCACCACACCAAACTTGCAATAATCTTAATCATGAGTTTCTTGGCAATACAAAATTCATAAGTCATGGTAATCAGTGTGTCTGACCTTTGTGGCATAACTTTTGATTGCCTTCTTATCTCTGGCTTCCTTTCTATCAGGACCCTCTGGTTATGCAAGAAGACAGCAAAGTTGATGCCTTCGGCATTTACATCTATCACAAACGATGAATTAGTTGATGTAATTGTCCTTGGTCGGTTGCCAGTCCCATAACATTTGCTCTTTTCAATTTTAGATTACATATAGACTTAATGAATCGAAACACACCCATCCACTACTTGAACTCGATCCAAAAATGTTCTGTTTTCCTTTTCGTTTAGACCTCTGTTACTTTCTATGATAGTCTAAACCGTTTTCATTGTAATCTTGCATGCTTATTCTGCATTATGTCACGCGACTGTGACAATTTGGGGCTGTAGTAGCTTCCAGCTGGGCCCACTCCCTTAGCTCACCTTCCTTCAACTGATATAATTACTACTAACTTAGATTAGGTGTTTAGCAAGAGCTATATTCAGCAAGGACGGTCTCAGGTGTTTGTTTCTTCGGGGAAAGGTCGCTTCAATGTGTCTATAGCATCCGGGGTAGCATTTACCTTTGACTCACCAGGGGCGTAGAACCGGCTTTTACTTGGTAGCCTCGAGCGACAGCTGCTACTCATGGTAGACGTCATTCTCTCGCTTGAAGAAAAGACACTTTGCGGACAGTAGTCGGTTTAGCTAAACCGCAGTCCTAGACGTTCAAATCTCAATAGCGTCCACAGAAAGCATCGAAATAGAGCGAGCTAGCCTGCTTGGTTTCCGAAAGTGGTAGATGGTTGACAGCGTGCATATCTACGTCGTCTTTTCTAGTTGCTATGCTCAACATTTGGCTGTAGGAAACAAGAATGTCGGTCTCTGCGGTTGCCAGGCGGGTCCAAACGGCCGCGTTTTGACATCCTGTGTTTATCGAGTAACACCCACGAAGGTCAAGAACGGACGCGACCTCGTCAAGAGCCATTGTCTAGACCCTAGACCGCAACAACTTTTGCTTTGTCTCGTCTAGTGTTTCTTAGCCGTATTGCGCCATCATACTGTAAGATGATGGAAGAATTCAACTTGTTCCCTGACTGTCAACCCGCTTTTCGAAAGCGAAGGCGTACGTCTCAACGGGAGAGTCCCAATGATGACACATTGTAACTTAATTATGATTTTCCCCCAGCCAAACCCCCATCTCGCATATCCGAGCTCTGACGTAATGCAGCACATCATAAGCCAACACACGACCAGACGTCGTCAGTTACTGCTCTCTATTTCTCCGAGTGTACACGGCGGGACAGAGACTTTTGAATCAGCTTATATAGGAATACTATGGCGATGAGAAGACATGCACAAAGTTTTCTTTCCGGTAAGATCTGAAACTGCTAACTAACTCCTTGTAGAGAACTAGATGACTGGGTTAGAACCTTTCTCACATCTTGAATAAATCCGTACCGTTTACGATCACCAGATTTTCTATTGAATCCAACAGTACAGAGTCAAACATGCCTGCGACATTACGCCTGCGACATCACGCCACCAACCCAAAGCATTTGGAATCGACTTGTTTCCGAAAGTGATAGTATTTAGTGACTATGATGAGGTTATAAAATTCCTACACACACATTAATCGACGACCCCTTCGATTTTACGCCCCTTCTTCTCAGCTAACTTTCAAAAGTTGTAGTGACATGTTTCCTGTTGTTACAGGTACTTGTATGGCGTACAACAACGTCTTGGATTACGCAAGTACTCCTACAAACATTCTGGACGGTGAGTGGCATCAGTTGCAACACAGTTTGGTAACAAGTTGCTTGACTGTGCGTTCTGCTTTACAGATCTTTTCGGTCTTGGTTACAGGGGAGAGGGAGAGGGAGGCGATGAAGACATGCCTTCGCAGTCCTACTCTTTGACTGAAACAGAGAACGAATTCGCTTCGTTTTCTGCTCCACCCTCCATTTGTCTTTCTGCTCAGCAACCACTGAGCCAACTACAGGGTGGACTGCGAGACGCTGAGAAACAATTTCAAGAAGAAGTCGAGTCTGATCCCTTCCTCAAACTCTTTCAGACTCAAAGAGTGAAAACTGATCCATCTGGCAGTCACAGCATGGAGACACAACTTCATGGCCAGTCTCAGGACGGAGGAGATTTCAGAGGAACCGTGACGGGTCAAGTTGGCTGTGAAGAGTCCAAGCATGGGGATGAAGCTGATATCTTGTCAAGTTTCTCAAGCCAGCCTCTTGAGCCTTCCGGGATTTTCCCAAGTGCGGAAAGAGGAAGTCTACAATCTTTTCCTGAAAATAATGAGCTGAAGGGGCTCAAAAGCCAGGCATTCTCAGGGAGGGAAGGATTTCATTCTCATTCTCTCTTTACATCAGCAGGTCAGAGACCGTTTGTTGCAGCAGGACCACTTGAGACTGACTCAGCAGCAGTTCGTTGTGTTTCCGCTCCCGGAGGATATCACAGCATGTCAAAACCAGTGGAATCATATGTTGTTCCTCCTCGACCAGCATCCGTGGATAGTAATCTCTCAGCCAGTGCCATGGTAGTCGATGATCCTACAACTACAAGATTTCCATTCAATGTTGCTAGCAGATTTGACCCATTGTCGTCTGATACTACTCATGCTCACTTCCACTCCAACGCAAGCTATACTCATGAACAAGACGAGGTACAATCGGCATGTGTTGCAGTTAGGGAGAACCAAAGGGAGGCGATTCACCAGTCGCCACAGATGCAGTCGTGCCAGCAACCACCACGATACGGACTGTCTCCCAGTCTCAGAGTAATAAACCAGCCGCAGCAAGAGCAAACAGTGTTGTATGAATCAGATTCCGCAACTCGTGGGGTACTAAAGGACAGAGAAGGAAAGGGGTTCCCTGCTGTTATGGTATGTTCTAACCCTTCGAATATATAAATAAATATATTTTCTAACAATTTGTGTTCTGCATAGGTTACGGATTATGAAGGTCCTGCAGAAATCTATGTATATGCTGCCACCTCAACCGGAGAAGCACATCCCTTCTTCTTCGTTCAGTGTGTAGATGGCGTTGGTCATTGCCACTGCGATAAAGACCAGGATGGGCTTCGTTTTGTAAGAACAAATGTCCACCAAGGAAACGGAATGCGAGCCATGTAAGTCACAAAATCAAAAATTATTGACACATCCCCTGATGTGTGATTTCGTTTCAGATTTCCAAAGCTCAGTGTCAAGAGATACAAAGAGAAGGAAGTGAAGCATAACTTTGCACAGTGGCAACACGAGAAGAGTTTCGTCTTCCTTCGCTTCCTCGCTCGTCTCCCCAATGGCGAAACCCTGGACGAGATGTCTGAAAAGTTATTCATGACAAGAAAGGCAGACATGCAGAAGAGACGAGACCAGATGAAAAGCCATACAACCATAGAACCAACGACAACAACGACCGTTCAAGCACCAGTATCCCAACCACTGGTCGCTCGAATCATCGGGTCGCCGGCTACACACGAGGGCGGCACCGAGATATGTATTTACGGCAGCAACTTCTCACCCGACTGCCACGTTGTGTTCTCATTTCCAAGTCAGTTCAGTAAACATCCGGTCGAAGCACGCAAATTGACCGACCAAATGGCTTGCACCAATGTAAGTCCCCTTCAATCCAAACCATCATTTACACTCACTCACCTGATTCTTGGTTTTCTGTAGACACACTTACTAGTTCATGTGCCACCGAGCCCACTAGCCGGATGCCCTCCTCCATACAGACAACAACGGGTGGCGGCAAAAGTGTATGTCATCAATCCAATGACGTGCTCTCAAAGTGCGGACAGCATGCACAACGTCTTCATATACTCAGACTAATTGTTTTACACCTAGTTGGTAAACTATAATGTAGCCATTATATCCACTAGTAAATTTGTGCTGCTGATATGTTGGTGGCTTTGGCCTTGAATGAATGTCATTGGTGTGACAGACAGCTAGAGACGTTGGCTCACTTGCAATGAGCACATTGTTACATGTATTTCTCACAGTGGGAGTTATAATAGCCAAATGTAACTGAATATAGTGTGATGATATCAATGATAACTGGTGTAGTTCGATTATCAGGCAACATCCCACAAATAGATCAATAAAATTGTACCTTCAATGGTAGCATCGTCCACAATGTCAATGGGCAAGAGACACCCGAATGCATATAAATAAGCAAACGTGTACAAAGTCAAGGTGGAAAGGCACTAAATCAAGAAAATTCAAAGTTAATTACCTTTGTTCTATTTTTGTCACAACGACAGTGAAATAAAATGACAACAATATATTATTGCTTCTGACCACTAGCTTGTGTTACAAGCACGGAACCCAACCCTTTGACAAAGTGATAGTAAGCTGTGATGCACCCTAACGCGCGCTAAAAGGGTGTAACTGAATATTGTACAAGCAGCTGACTTTCTGCTTAATTAAAGTAACTCATCAAACAATGGATAAGAAAGCATACCTACTAAAAATTTACTTTAGAAACACTTTGGTAAGTTTTTAAATGTATTTTTCTATTCAATTAATTAAATCAGCTATTTAAGTATGTGCCAATAGATAGTTAGCTAAAGTAAAAGTTTCAAAAAGTGGGGTGGCCATGGCTGCTGCGGCTCTGTTGGCCCTGTTAGTAGTTTCAGTAACACACGCACACACACACACACACACACACACACACACACACACACACACACAAACACACACACACACACACAAACACAAACACACACACACACACACACACACACACACACACACACACACACACACACACAAGTGAACAGCCCCCCAATGAAGACAGGGGTGAGATCATGTTTTTAAGTGCACAATAACAGACAGATGTTACAACTGCTACTTGCCAGAAATTATTGCAGTAACAGTAGCAGTGTATGCCCATTCGCAGGCCAAAATAAAAGTCTGATGAAATGCTCAAATGGTAAAAAGGTCAAAATTCTTAAATGCTGACGTTTTCTTGATTTACAATATTCAAATGCGTTGTACATATCCAAGCCCATGTATCTCATCCATGCCCATTGTCAGTCCTGACTAGACACCAAATAATGCCAGCTAAACAGCTGGCTGAGAAAGACAGGCAGTCTTTGTGCCAAAAATTTCATTTGCATCCAAATCTACAGGAAATATAGTAGAGTAGAGTAGACTGACAGGTGCAGGTGCACATAACTAATACCCTAAGAGTGGACCACAATACCGCCCACATGTCACCCACATTTGTCTATATCAATCCACCACATCCAGTCTATATCAACCCGCCCACTATCGTCTATATCAAAGCACCCACATCTAAAATTTTTAGTCTATCAACCTGCCCACATACCATGGTTTAGACTACAGTGAGTGGCATAACCCTAGCGCATGCGCGCACCTCAGCTTAATTAACTAGTACAATCGGTTGCCTGTACCATGTTAGTTCAGTTCTTGCTCAACGTTTACAAACTGTCAGTTAAAGTCAGCATTCATCCTACACAAGAAACACAACAGTGGAACCTGTCCTTGCAATGACATGACAAATAAGGGCCCCTAAGAAATGTGGATGTCGAGGACAGTGCTTTATAAGCTCAATATATTTGCATACATTTGGAGCCCGGAAAAAGCAGGCACTTGTGGATTACAAATAACGACACAATTAGAGACACAATTTCTAAGGCCCAATGGTATGTTTTGACCCAAACTCTGGTTTTGACTTTCGAAATGCAAACAGCTGGACAGAAGCAATTGATCAGACACTCTTCCGGAAACACGTGATCATCATGTGTGCAGCACTTGCTGGCTTATGTAAATGTCAAATTGCATGACGTCAAAGAAAAGAAACGAGTTGCCCCATAAGAAGAAAATGACGTTATTAAAGCCTCTGAGTCCAGCCATAGACAATGGGACTTGGATAAAGATTTCCACAGTGAAAAAACCCAAGCTGGCATCAAAATGATTTTTGATCTGCTTAGTCAAGAACATGGTGAACATGGATTGGTCTACATGTACATATGTCAGTCTGACAACTGAGACCACTTGAGAATTAGAGGCAGTCGAGGACAGTCCCTTCGTAATTCACAGGTTCCACTGTACTATACAGCGTTCGCGATATTATGGCAGACGTAGTCGTAATCTTGACAACATCACCACAATTTTAGTCATACAGGAGTTCAAGACGTTTACATATATTTTATAAATATCAAATAATGATATTGATTTTTCTGGCAAGTAAACAAAATCGGAGGACTTTAGAGGTGTCATTCTCATTCTGACGTCACTAATTCCACTGCATAAAATCACATAATTATTGGGTCCAAAATAACTTGAGTGACTTTAGCCATGGCAACCTTGCTGGAATAATTGGTCATCACATGAAGTCAGTCAGGCGTCAAATGACAACTTGACGACCACTTTTTAAACACTGACTATAATAAATATTATATTGAATGGCTATTTAGCTGCATCTTCCCAAATATTGTGTTGCTACTTGCTCTAGCCTCGTACCAGACCTCTTGCGCCGTCGTGCCTGGTTCCTGTATAACACGACAACGCCGTCCTGGACACGACGGTGTGAGAGGGTCTGGTACAAGGCTAGCTTACTCAAGAGTTCTTCCACCCAACATTCACAAAGCTTAGCAACAGAAAAACAGTTTACCACAATAAAGTATTCAATTGTTATTATTATCCGTTTTAGAATGGGTAAATCAAATGATACACGTCATTCAAACTCCCGAGGTTCAATTGCTTCCAACGAAACAGCATGAATGACATTTATGTCTACAATCATTAGTCGAATGACAAATTTTTCTATTACCTCATTATCATTAATTAATTAATTAATTAGGAGTGTGAAACATCACTAATAGGATCAGAAATATTTCCTGTTCTGTCCTCAACTGCGCCATCACTACTGTCTGCGCACACAGTTTCTGTACCATCCTTGGGTCTTTCCGTGACCGACTCGCCACTCTTCTCGTCTCTTCTCATTATTGACAGCGGCAAGTCGTCCTCGCCGTTTTCATCTTCGTGTTCCCGGATTTCAATCTTGACAATATGTTTGCCCGGTACCGTAGCTATCCCTACAAGTCGAGGCTCATACTTGACATCTGAATCTATAAAAGAAAGATAAATAGAAAGACATTAGGCCACTATTTGTGATTCATAGGTTTGCATCAGAACTTTGGCTTAATGAGACAGGCAACTGGCCTATTACCACTATGCTAGACTCGACCCAGTTTCACTCCATCCTCGTCATTCACCAGATTGGCGGAGTGAGACTGGGTCAAGTCTATGACACACTATACACTTAATGCCAAAAATTATGGTTTTCACCCTGACTCACTGTAAACCCACAAACACTACTTCAAACAGGCCTTCCCTAGAACAAAGGGCAACTTTGCTGTCCTACAAAAATGAATAGCTGTACAACACTAACATCAGTGCAGTGACGTCATCATTCAGTTGCGCATGCGCATTGGTACAACTTCAAGTGGGAATCAAAATTTCATGTGGGCACTGATGAGAAATCAGATAATGATGTCTCAACAATCCTGTGTCTCACCGTTTTCTGACGACATGTATTCAAGACACGAGGAAACAACCAAGTTGCGGTCTCTGTCGGTGCATAGAAGTTTGCCCATCAGCATCCTTCCGTCTGAAACCGTCACTCTCAGTTTCTTGTTCAAGTAAGTCCGAAGTGTGTCTGCCATAATATGTTTGAACGCCCGGATGTCGCCTCGGCTGTCCAAACCCTACAAAATTTTACGCTTCTCTCGTTCAGTAAGTTGTAACTTATGATGTTTAGCTAGTACTTTAAATTTCATACACGTGTTTGATTTCGTACGTTTGTGCACCACCCTGAGTGCAATTGTGATCCAAAGTTCACGCCTACCAACCAGACTGATAGTTTTTACTTTCATACTTAGTGGATCGTAGACTAGCGAGTCTAGAGACTAAACAGCTACCACCTTGTAGCCTCGACACTACTTGCCTTCCTTCGCTTTTGGTGGTCCTTCCACGCGAGGATAGCAACGGGGAGATGTCACGTGATGTTGTTTTAGACAAATACGTGTCATCTCCCCGTTGCTATTCTCAAACAATATCACGTGACATCTCCCCGTTGCTATCCTCAAACAACATCACGTGACATCTCCCCGTTGCTATCCTCGCGTGAAAGGACGACCGAAAGCAAATGAAGGCAAACAGTGTCGAGGCTAACCACCTTTGGCCTCCCAGGATGTGTCCGTAAACAGCAGGAACGAGGAGGATCGAAATGAACCAATCGGCGTCTCGCTTGGAAAATATTTGTTTCACAAATTCACACATGGGTTTGCCTCGTTTCCCACGCAAATCCTCATCAAAACACACACAAGGCACATGTGGGTTTTGTGTCACATTCCCTGTGGATCTATTACATCTGATCGCGATCTAGATCTGTACGTGTATGCGTAGACATATTAGAGTCTCCATCTATTCCTCCATTAATTACATCAACAACTTCAATGTAATCAACTTCAAGTTTTGATAATCTTTATTGATTTTCAACATCAACTTCAAGGTTTCCTAATCGCTGAAAATCGCTAGCCTTCAAAACCTATAATCGAATTTTGCCCACGTATATCTAGACAGTATTGCTTCAATCGAAGTAATTTGATGTTAATTGATTTATGTACTTATCTTCTATTCTTCCACACCTTATATCATTACTTCAATACCAATGCTTTTAATTTCTTTATTTGGTGCATGCTAGGTGACAGCATATATGTATTGTGTTGACTCTCTCAGATTACCTAATAGGCGTAAGTTTTCAAGGTTGGGGCCAAACATTGCAATCTTGTGCAACATAATTGCTCTATTGCATTTGAGAATACTTTGTAATATTAATTAATTCGGTGAGACAAGGAAGCATTGGTGGCCATGGCCCCATCATTCTTAGACTTATTTAATTGACAAATGATTGCACGAGCTGATTATGCCACAACAGAAGCAATGGATAGAGTTAATTTGCACAGTGCACCCAATAAAGAAGCAATACACCACTCATAAGTTAATTAATTAACTAATTAAGATTTCAGCAGATTCTAAATCGATAAACCTCTTTTAGTCGAGAAGAGGATATAAGACAAAACGTTGGGTGAACATTGAAAGTCCTTTGAGATCATAGATACATACAGAAAAAGCAAAGCGTTGAATCAAAAAGCTATTGACTGTCACTTGAGCAACTTAAGAACGTTTCAGATAAACTTTTATTACACTGTTGTATAAACCATTTCATGGATCGTAGACTAGATGTATCCAAGACAATTATTAAAATGTGCACACGCACGCACACGCACACACACAGATTTCATGCAATTGTCTAACATGACTACAAAGCAATACCAATCATATAAACAACTGAGTTGCTGTCTACATGCTTGTACAGTACTCACTACAACAATTCTTGCTCATGAGACTGCCTATTGTATCCGTTTTCGAATTCGTACCTCACAGCGAGCTAGATCAAAGTATTGTTGATTTCACTAAAGTATCACTTTACAAATAAAACATATACAGGCACTTCATTATACTTCATCATTCTAGTTCTCAAAGTACAGAATGAAAAATGAATAACTTCATCTTAATAGTTGTCCCACAAACATGTTTGCTAGGTAGAAAAACTTCTGATCATTGTCGTCTTCTGAGAAGACGGCTCCTCCTACAAGAGATCGGTCCAGACCTGGTGATTTCTTTCCGGCCATTTGTTGTGATCCTGTGCTTCGACGAGCAAAATGCCTTGCAATAGCTGTCAGACTAGAACCCTAGAGAAGACATGCAGCGTTGAATCTAATTGACATAAACATAATGGGCATGTGGATGGTCATGTGACACCGTTCATCTTCCTTACAAATTTTAGCTTAGTTTATATTCTGAACTGTACGTGTCTCTACCGTCCTTACCAGATCGCTTCCAAGTTCACGTTTAAGTAAGCGTTTCACTCTTGGGTCGACACCAGGATTTCTCAGGTATATGGCTGCATCTGTCAGGATCAGTCGAAGGCAATTTTCAATGACAAACATAAGCAAGGATCTAAAGCCAATGGATGAGAAAACATCTGTTCACTCAGTTATGTTATGAATTAAGAGAACCTGTCTTGAGTTGGTTCTGGCAATGATGAACTACCAGCACTACCAGCACTGGGTGACTTGGTTGGAGTTGTTGTTCTATGTGGCTAAACATTAAACCAATATCATCAATTCATGTCATACAAAAATGTGCACAAACAGACACACAGGCAGGCACAGACACAGACACACAGACACACACACAGACACACACACAGACACACACACACACACACACACACACACACACACACACCACCACCACCACCACCACCACCACCACCACCACCACCACCACCACCACCACCACCTCCTCCTGTACTGCTTCCGTCTAAACAGACACGCTACCCCTTCAGTGGGGACAAAGACAAAGTCATAAAAAGTTTTCCCATGAATATCGATGCATTTTTGTATTGCATAGCCTCCTTTGATTCAAAAGTACTTCTTACATGTCTGGCATTCAATGGCTCCTTTTCCTCATGTATAGGTTTTTCTTTCAGTAATACATTTGTGTCTCTTCAAGTCACTAATGTCTGAAACTTCTGTGGCATTCAGGGCAGACAACAGTTTGTAAATCAACATTGCCAAATTACAATTGACTAGACTCCAGACAGGCATGGTAATGGTCTCTCCAGGCAGATCTTGATTTATTTACTACGTCATACCAACAGCTTTCTGGAATCTCAGATCATCTAGGTCTTTCCTAATTATGTCTTTCCAGCGTTTCTTAGACACACACACACACACACACACACACACACACACACACACACACACACACACACACACACACACACACACACACACACAAGAAATCAATTAACAACCTTTGGCAGTATACCAACACAAGCATTTAGTACTGCTAGAACACTGCCAAACGAAGGCATCTCAATATTCTCTACTGCAGGCGCATTGAAAGCTAGTCTCAGCTGTGGAAGATGCTCGTCTATGTCAAATGCCTATGACAACAGAAATATAATTATATTTCAAATTGTGTCAACATTTCAGTAGATGGTATACTGCATCGTTGATGACAGTGACAAGGTCAGGTGCAATGTATCTCATGACGGTCAAGCAGTAAGCCAAAACGGACAGCAACCTGCACACACAGCTTCATACAAAGTCAATACACAATGACAGAAAGAGTCACTAACTTGCCCTGAATCTTGATAAACAATGGACTGGTGAGTGACCGACCATCTGATGAACTGGTGGACGACAAAGATATGCCTCTATGCCTATGAGGAGTCAGACGATCGAAGTGAACATGTTTGCCGGCACTGCCTGGTTGAGACGTTGAAATTTTCCCATGTTGAATAGGATCCACACTATGTGAAGTGAAATGTTCAGATGCCAACTACGTAAGACAAAAGCACTCCAACTGCACTGAGAAAGACTTGCGATATAAATTGTGTATTCAGTGACACAAACTGAGCTCGAGTTCTACATTTGTATGATGTTTTAATGCAAAAGGAAAGTAACGGTCGAATATCAAACATTTGTCTGACCAAAAAAGCCATGTCAGAGCATGAAATTTAATGTACTGAATAGGAGAAACAACAAAAGTTTGTTTGAGAAACAAATTGTCATGAAGAATCAGACATATTTAACTATAATGCACACTATAATTAATGCACTTGCAGTCCCACTTACTGCTGGAATCAATATAAACATGAACATTTTACAGAAAACCAGGTTTGAACATGCGATTGCTAGATATTAGTGTGAAAACAGAGCGCATACGATGGTCACGTGATCTGCGTACAGATGATTAATTCCGGCAGTGGGACTACAAGCACATTAGTTATAAGTCCGTGTTTTGTCTTTCAGTGTGTATAAAAATAAAGATTTGCTGAACATAAAGTGTGATGTTTATTCAAGGAAAGTATTTGATATTAAATTATTTGAAATAAGGATTTAATTAATTAGAAAGTGGCATTTAATAAAAAATACAATATTTGATAAACAAACACAATCTTAAATGTCCAAGCCAAAACCAAATTATATTCTCCTCTGCAGTGACATCTAATATGTATAATATTTATACAATTATACAACAAACAAAGCGGAATATAACAGTTGGACTTCCGACATTGTCTGACTAAACTCAAGAACATGCATACAATGTCCATTCCTATCAGTGAATTTACATATTGAAGTAGCTGTGTTCTGTTGTGGGAGAGGAGAAAGAGTGTGCTACTATAAACTTGACAGTGTTTGGTTGAAAGCTAAACACTTACCTAATATGTGAAAGAATGTGGAATACATCAACCTAATAACCAATGGCCTTTAGCACAGTTTGCAGTTTACTTTAATTACAGTATATTGTTTACTCTAAAATACTCAGGACTGGAGAATGGATAGTCTGTGGTTCCGATCAACTACAGTATTACTCTATCGCTCTAAACCTGCAAATTCACAGTTTAACGGCAAATGTTTGATACAAATTTAGAGAGCAAAGTTTCTTGAATGAGCCACATTCCATAGTTACAAATCGTGCTATTTAATAAACAATACACTAGATAACATAACTCACATCTTATTGGATAAATATGTATTTTACATTTCACAAAACAATCACACTTTCATGTGTTGCACGTGTTTCAGTAAAAAAGCCCCGCCCCAGACAAAGCAAATTGTCCAATGTGTTAAAATTTATTGTAAGTGCATGTGTGGCATGAAATGCATAAGTCAATACAATGTGGTACATGAATGGGGTCTGAACAACAGGTAGATTTGTTGAAGGGGACGTGGCTAAACCCATAACGTGAAACGTTCTATTCCGCTCTGAATAAACAATTTGCGTACGTAAAGACTAAACAATAAACTACCCTGATAAACACACCATTGACTGCACGATGACACACAACACTTACATCCACCAAATGAGACAGCAACTGTGGCCGACTGAGTAGAGACGAACAAGCCTGACACAACCAACCAACTTGTTTCTGAATACAATTGGGTTGTCAGCAAATGCATGTAAAGAGCAATGCCAGACATCGTCACCTTGAGGCTGTCAAAGACAATAGGCAACGAGAACCGCCATTCTCGATGAAAACAAGCCAGTTGTGCCAAAAGAGCTACCGTACATTCGGCTTCTACAAGACTGTTGATGCTCTGATTTGATTGAATGGCTTCTAGAGACTGACAAACACACACAATCAAACTGTAGACATACAAGCAACAAGTAGTCAATAAGCATTCTACACATTACAATGTAACTCAATGGTAGTAGTACCCCAATGATAATATCCACCATACATTGCACACTACATAAAGGCCAGACCAATTAAATTTTCTTAATTAAAGTTCGGATTTGCCGATCTAGTTTTAAGTTTGACCCCCCAAAATTTGATGTGTGCATGTGCATTAATATCATACTTGCTGTACAATAATTTGATAGTATATACATCCCATGAATACATATCAATGACAGCAAGTGTTAAGTGAATGTGGCCCAGTGACTGTTTTCATGTTCTGCTTGATATCAGTGTTTCTTAGTGTCCATTTTGTTATCTTACATTTGTATGCAGTGCAATGAAAACTTCACATGAATGCTCAAGATGTCACATGATCATTACTTTTGTATTCGTATTTTGATCGGTCGGTCCAGGTTTCATTTCCAAAAATCTGAGCATCAACAAATTTAGTTGGTCTGGCTTAAAACATGTACATTAACTTGTCACTGCCTCAAAAGATGTGGTAACCAAAAATTTTTAAGTTCAAACATTATTCCAGATAAGACACTAGAGGTACGTTTGATTTGCCCCTTCCAACTATTCCGAATAATCATTCATTTTGCATTCCAAGCATACCACATATCTACCAGTTTACTTGGTATATTTGTTTCCTAAAAGTGTCTTGAAAACTGGAAAACCCCGTGTTTGTTTATTGCCAACAGCAAACCATACGTGTGCAGTATGTATGACAAAGTGGCCCAACCATTTCGATAATGTGACAGCCATGATCCAAGCTACAAAGAGGCAGCACTGATGTCCCGTATATCCTCAAATTTCACCATTTGATGATATTAAGGACAGACGATTCTAGGGAATTCGTAATTACATGAAATGACAGTCACTTTGTACAATTTTAGACAGATTTTTCAAGTAGCACACTTTGTGCAAAGTAGTATCTAAATTTGTAATACTCTACAACAAGTCAATCATTTCTTCATGGGCAGTTAAAGGAGAACTCTCACCAAATCAACTATGTCTCAGATGAAAGCTGTCACTTCATGACACAACCCTTTGCAACCGTTTACTGCAGAAGTTTACCGTAACAAAGAAATAAAGCTTGAAATTACCTGCATAGGCATGTTTAGTACCCGTATGTGGCATATGCGTAACTCTGATTGTTGGTTAGCAAGGAAGACCAATATCTGTGCACATTTCAAGGTAAGGATTGTGAGACATATGGTGTCAAGTTGTGATTTATTAACCAAAATCTAAAGTAGTTGCTTCGAGAGAGTAAGACTTTGCGTACATACGGGGAATCGTCTGAACAACTTGTTGCTGATTCTCTGCTTCTGTGGCTGTCTGGACCGTAGTTTTCCTGCAGGAAGATACCAGGCCTTGCATCTTTCTTTCAACAAGTTTTAGTATTTGGTGAGAGTTCTCCTTTAAATTTGGTGAAAATCCCATGTGCCGTTACCGAGAAATTTGCACACGAGTGGAGGCAGGTTTGATTGGCAAGAAATCGCGTCGTCCCAAAAGCACTCTGGAAGACGATGACAGTCTCACTGTCGAGGTCAATCGATTCAGTATGCTTGAGCAAAATTCAGTGTCACCATTTTGGAGATACTCTCTTTCACACACACACACACACACACACACACACACACACACACACACACACACACACACACACCACACACACACACACACACACACACACACACACACACACACACACACACACACAGACACCTCTTCATTACATATTTATATACATGACGTATATAGATTACTTACTGGTATACAAACTATTTCACGTCATACCAAAGCTAGTTGCTCTTGGTGTACTCCAACAAAGTCAAGTGCAGAGCTCAAGAAATCTCTCTCGAGAGTTTGCAATAATGTTGTTATCAATGCCAGTGACATCTGCCACACTTGTGACCAACTTGGTTTGTGGCTGTTGTTGATCAGTGTTAGCTATAATAAACATACATACATTGCATGCACTGTAGCAAACTCAAACAAACCTATCAATAAACAAATGTTCAACAATTGGCTGACAAACATTGTAGAAAAATACATTGAGGTACAAACCGACACACAGACAGAACAATGTAAACATACAAAAAGACAGAAAAAAGACACACAGTTAAAGAAACAAAAATGGAGATAAATAGAAAGATAAACTGACAATACAAACAAACAAAACAGGGCAGTAGATGAGCAGGTACACAGAAAAATAAACAAATAAACAAACAAAATATAAAAATGGACAAACACAAAGCTTCGTTAATTTTAACACAATGTCACATGCATATTGTTACCTGTGATGTGCTGCTGTTGTTCGACGCCTGATCCTTTTGCAAACTCAAACACAACGACTGATGCACTCCGAGAATAGTCAAAGCTCCAGCCACCTAACAAACACACGAAACTACGAAAAGTGCTACTACACAAACGGTAGGCAGTAATTACCTCTGGCACAATAGAAATAGACAAAAACAGATGAAGAACAGCATCAGTAAACTCTACATCAGTTCTGTTCTAAAACACACATAATCTTGTGTCACATGATAATATAACATAATCTTTATCACCAACAATAACATTGTAAATGTATGAAAAAGAGCCAATCTGATTAGTAGCCCTGAGAGAGTTAAACGATAAAGATGTATGTTGTTGAATCATTAAACACACAAATACGTCTGATTAACCACCTATCTGAACTAGCATTTCCCTAAGACGGACATCCTAGTGTAGCTTGCAGTAGACTACATCAAGTTCAACATTAATTAATTATTAATTTATTATTAACTTTTAGAGTGTAAACTGGTGCATGAACAACATACTGTACGTGTGTGCATTGATTTGAGTGTTGTGAACATGCACTGTCTGACACCTGTTCTGCATTCTTTGCTGCCCTTAATTTTGTCCGCATGGCCTGGCAAAAATACCGTCATACAATAACTGCTTCTGCCCAAATGACTGCCCATGGGTGGTCATTCAAACATACAGCAAGTTAGATTTTCAAAAAAGTGCTCGGGGCACTTTTAAGACATCTGTGGTACTTACTGCTAATCGAATGAATTGTTGTAATCAAAGTACACGTCTTGGCATCAGTTTGACATAATTCACTAATAGCCTCAATGCTAAGCCATCTTTGCCTTGTCAACTAACGTGTGTGGGTATGTACATTGGGATTACACGGTCAGTCGAAGATGGGTAGTGTTGAGGCTAAGAATTTAATGCAACAGTCAATTAAAGCACTGAATCTAAACTTGTGGACAACAAGTTCTCTATGTACAACACGACCATCAACGCTAAAGATGATGTGTGACATCTACGCTCACATTCGTAACACTGAAATGCATTTTGTGCATAGAAAAATGTCATATACACTGTTGATAAAATAAACATGAACACATCATGCGACTCGGGTTGCTTATCGCTTGTAGTCCTGTTTCTATCATAAATGATCATGCTTATGTCACCGTCAGCCATTTTTGTTCCAGCACTTGATAATATTCACCTTCCGACAAGGGTTGTGTGTCACGGGTTGTACAGATCATGTGTATCTGTATTGGATACTCATATCGCCTAATCTGACAGTTCAGAGTGCAACCAATGTGGTCAAAAAGCACTCACTGTATACTTACCGAGTCAGTAATAATACTTACCAAGTCAGTAATACTGTATGTTACCGTAATATTAAAATGTTTGTGTCATTATTAACAACTGCAGCATCATACCTTCATGCACGCATCCACTACTTGAATGAGAAGTAGTAATGTGTTATTTTCATTTAACGTTGGCATCCATAGAATTGAAGCAGGTAGATATCTTACTAACTTTTCAATCAGAAACACATGTACAACCATATCCTAAACATAAAAAAAACTCGAAATTACATAGAGATTACTAATAAAAATACTAAAATGCATTTAATCACCTTAAGAGGCTTCGAAGTGTCAATGACAGCAGCCTGTTGCAATGACAATGTCACAATTTGAAGCAAAAGAACAGCTGTTCGGCATTTCTCCTCATCTGTCACCAAGACATGACATCAAAAATTATCAACAATTACAAACACAATAAAGCAATGCGATGTCAACAATCATAAGAACACAAAATATGTTCATTCTGCTTAATTGACATCATCTTGTCAATTCAATTTTCAACTAGAAGCAATCTACAATGGGATCGCATAACCTGTGTGCCAACTGTAAACCCAAGTTGTAAGTAAGTTATGTAGTGATTGTAATTCTGCCCTCAAAAATGCCCGTACCCAGAACATGATAATGACTGCAGTACCTTCTGAATGTGCCTTTTATAAACGTGTTAATGTCTTTGCTGATTCAAGCAACAATGACTCGGATATGAAGGAGTAATCCACTGATGATGGTACCAACTCAAGATGATGACGATGACAACTATTGACCAGAATGATAAAATTGTGCTCTAAAATTGTCCAGAGAGCTAAGACCTTAAGCCTGAGTGCCCATTTTTAAAATTTTGGCAAGATCTTCCTATTCTGAAAATTTCATATTGATATGTTAAGCCATTCAAGAGGTATCGTGTTTACAGACACAGAAACAGACAGACAGCCACACAAACATGTCTTAATACATTACCCTCGCGACACCTGTTATAACTAATTCAATTCTTGATACCGTTTGTTCAAGACAGAGTGCCACAAACTGCTGTCAATGTACTTTTACGTTTGCTATGTTTTCAATGGTGTAGATACCTGCATTCCATATCATGACACTGTCATGTAATCATTAATACTATTACTCCACAATATGTCGTTTAACTCCAATAGCAAACACAAATTGAGGTACGACTTATTTTGATAACAATGACTAAACATTACAACTACAGCACAAGAATACCAACACTCAACAACAGCAAACTATGACACAAGACAAGCATGTAAACCATTCACACGATCTGATTACCGGTTTCAGTTGGCAACTTCTTCAGCAACACAACGCACGACGAAAATGCTGACTTCTCAACAGCATTGATCATTCGTTGGTCTTGATTCTGTGCACATTGCAAAATCTTCACCAACTCACCAAGCGTAATAAGAGGATTTACTACTGCCCTATACAAACATAATCAGTTACAGAGTCCATATCCATACTTCTATGGCTATGGGCCTTACTCAATCCAGTTTCTGAGCACACAAGAATACAAAGAAGATAGTTCGTCACAAGCTGCAATGCAATATGGAGAAACCACACCTGATACCTACAGAAATTGAAATATCAACATTAGAAAATCCTCGATCTTAATGAGTACTATTTAACACAAAATCCGTTACAATATATTCTATCTACAAACTGTAAACCAAAGTCATCTGAATCCTCACATCACTTGAATGGGTGACAGGATTTTGTTAATGAGTTATGACAACAATGGTATGTCACTATTTCAGTTATTGATTACATGACAGAAAATATAAATAAGCATAATGTATACAGACGGCATGCTGTGAGTATTAATCCAAAGACAATGCAACTAAATAAAGCACTGAATGACAGGTGTGTTTCGAAACTGCCTAAAATTGAAATACTTGTAATGTCACTATTAAAGGAGAGCTCTCACCAAAATCAATCATCTCTCAGATGAAAGCTGTCACTTCATGACACAACAATTTGCAACCGTTTACTGCAGACATTTACCATAATGAAGAAATAAAACATTGAAATTACCTGCGTGGGCGTGTTTAGTGCCCATCAGAGTAACTCTGATTGCTGGTCAACAAGGAAGACCAATACCTGTGCACTTCTCAAGGTAATGGTCAATTCACAATACGTGGCGCGTTCTTCGGTCACGTTATGCAATCAGTTTAGCGCGCACTGCCACAGTCGGACTATTCTCACGTTGACAATGAACAAACTTAGTCTCGCGTAGCCATAGATGCATGGGAAACGCCGAACACCTTCAATGAGAAGTTCAATGTCTAGATCCTCCATGATCTAACAACACGTGTCCTGTATCCCGCAATATTATTGGGTAGTATAAAGGCGTCAAATCCGGTTGAACGCACGAACACTTTTGGCTGGACGCTGAACTAGAACTCTGTTCTATCCTCGCGTCACGTCGCGCCATTCAATTCACAAATAGACGACATGCGTTGACGTCAGGCGACACGACGCGACGGTCAGCTACGCATCGCATATTGTGAAGCAGCCTTAGGGATTATGAGACATATGGTGGCAAGTTGTGGTTTATTGACTAAAGCAAACTGGGACCCAAATTGATCACGCTAGTATCGACTGTGTCAATACAACCATGAAGCCTCAAAAGGAGACCTTTCTTAGAATAGCTCAAGGAATCATGTCTCGCTGCATTTTGGGTACGTTAGGAGCACTTGGCACAGTTAAAACTAAAGTATTCACTTCCAAAGGAGGACAGAGTAACTCTTTGTGCTACATACGGGGGAATCGTCTGAACAACTCGTAGCCCATTCTCTGCTTCTCTGGCTGGCTGGACTGTAAGCTTCCTGCAGGAAGATACTAGACCGTGTATCTTCTTTCAGCAAGTTTTAGTATTTGGTGAGAGTTCTCCTTTAGGTCCTGTTTTGTCACAAATATAAATGAATGATGTCACTAAAAACCAAGCTAAATGCTATATTCAAACAGTTAACCATATTAGACAACATGAGATCTAATCAACGATGATGTTCAAGGATGCAGTTTTCCATTGCAGCAACACATTTTTCAGGTGTTATAAATGGCTATCAATTTTAATTCTTGCTACTGAAATAATGCATACATTAATTATAAAAAATGAAGAAGCAAATAAAGTGCTAAACCTTCGGCTGCTAGCTTAGGTAATAGCTGCTGCACATATATTGGCACCTACTAATTAACATGACAAGGATGTGGACACACTGACTGATACATGGAATTGTCCACATCTGACACGTTAATTAACACCAGGGATAAATTAGACCTGTACCCATTTTTTGTCTCGCGTTACAGTCTTGACCAATCAATACACTGAAAACCTACCATGTGAAGAATTCACGTGACATAATACGTTAACAGTCCTCCTCCTTAGTGAAACAAAACGCACAAGCTAAAACACGTGGAGTGCGCGAGGAGAGGACTGGATAGAGTCTAGGATACAATGAGGTCATTCCAATTGCCATCCAGCAGTCCAGTCGTCCCTCTACAAACATACTGTAGTCTCGCGTAACCAACCCCTCCCCCTTTTTGACATCCAGTTGGTGGGTAGAGGGTCTGGTACAGTTTCTTTGATGTTGTCGTGTTGCACGTGTGTGCACACGCACGCATGCACACACGCACACACACACACACACACACACACACACACACACACACACACACACACACACACACGTACCTATGCCCTTGAAAACATTCAATTCTATACCTGGGCATGTAAAGTTGACAAAACGCAATCCAGTAGTGAGGCCTTCATTTCTGTATTACTCAACCCAAATGCTAAAGGCTACACACAACAAATATTCAATAAGCTACCACACAAAGACATCTACAGTGCTAATAGCAAGCAACCTGACTGTTGACAATCACCAAAACAAACATTTGCCATGACAACAAGAGATGCAGTCGGCATCGACTCGATACATTTTCCATCATAGATGAGTCTACGAGTTCCAATTTCTGCAAAAACACATCAGGAAAATGTTCAAACTGTATTAATCACGTCAAGTTAAATAAACAAGCAATAGAAACGAGTAGTTCAACAAGTAACAGCCTTAATTCTACACTGTAGTAAATATATAAACTTAGGCAGATGCTCAAGTCATAGACAGAAGGAACATATATGACATCATAAATCAATTAAAACCACTAACCTGTGCCCAATATTCAAATCTATTATTTTGTACAAATTCCTTCAAAATGTCACACAAACTTTCATCCAGCTCCCCTCTACAAAAAATAACAAATCATTACAAACAACCAAGTAAACAACAAAGCAATAATTCAGCACAACGTTAGGTCATTGCTGTTATTCAAAACTACAGAATTATTTATCTAATGAGCTCTTACTCTGTCACGTAGAAGACTTCTAATGCTGCAATATGAAAAGCATGAGAGGCGACTTGGAAATCATCATCTGATGTCTAAATAGCACTCAATGGAATCCAAATCTTCCATGTGTGTGTGTGTGTGTGTGTGTGTGTGTGTGTGTGTGTGTGTGTGTGTGTGTGTGTGTGTGTGTGTGTGTGTGTGTGTGTGTGTGTGTGTGTGTGTGTGTGTTACTAAACCTGTCCAGAGGGTAGATCAGTCAACAGGGGTCTAAAAACACTCTCCCAAAAGTGATCCCTACACAAACAAAAGACCACTGATTCATCTACAATTGTCTAAAATAGCACCACAATGACCGTGATCGAATAGCTGCTAGAGCTGCATCTTTTCTATTCTTCCAGAGAGATTCAAGGAATCCAAATGCTGCACATACTAATTCCAATGGTAACATCTACACATTCACAACATACCAACATCACGTCTACTCAAACACAACAATGTAACAAGGAAACTTGATAATCTACAACCTCAACATCAATTGTGACAAGTGAGAGAACAGCACCAAGACAACTGTTTCGTCCAATGTCAAACATCTGCATACAACAAAACAGGTTCAGACTGCATAAGACCCGACTACATTCTAAGACAACACTGTCTGTTAACAATAACTTTAATACAAGAAAATTACTACTAACATGAGTGAAACGGTATATCCAATGCTAATTTATGTAAAGTTCAAATTTTATGAGGTCCCCCAAAATGTGCCAGTACAGTAACTTAGCAGTAGAAGATATAAGTTTTCTCAACACATTGGCCAAATGTCTGTTCAGAAGAAAGTTATCATTTTATGTGCAAATGCCCAGTGATGTGCCAGCTGTAGTATAGTTTGCCACAAACTTTGGTCCATACATACTGTGAGTATGTACATATTCGTGATTCTGCAAACACTACAGCAAGTGTTCTAGCAGCTGTTTTTGCTTTCTGCCAGTATCCATTAATTTGTTTAGTGTTTGTCATAATTTTGTAGGCACAAAGATCTGTGCATGCAAAAAACGTCACGAGGTCATTGCTCTTTAGGTTGTTCAGTCAGTCTGGTTTTCATGCCAGAAAGTACAAAGCATAAAAAATTTAGTTGGTCTGGCCTAACTTGTTTAGTCTAAAATCATTTTGGCAACTGTATCAGGACAAAGAAACCATGTTTGTTCTGTACTCTACCTTGCCATCAGATGCATGTGGCTTCAAGTCAAGAAAGAGCTCTGTGAGTCCTGGCTGAGTTTCTATAGCATTTGCCAAAAACTCCAAAATTGAAACCTTCAATCCAACATCCTACCAAACACACACAAGTAGCTATAAAGTATACAAAGTCTCACGTGAATAACACACACACACACACACACACACACACACACACACACACACACACACACACCACCACCACCACCACCACCACCACCACCACCACCACCACCACCACCACCACCACCACCACCTGGGATGCCTTATAGTAAACGGACGCATCCCAATGTTTTTAAATAACTACTGTAAGAGAAAACAGCATATCTCATGCACCAGTTACTACGTTCACAGACAAAAAATTAAAGACCAAAACTTCGAATGGCATAATAATAATAGAAGAGTGTCTCTAGTCTTCCTTGGGAAATACAAAACGTTTCTCTGGCAATCATTTAGAATGCCATTCTATTCTAATAAATTTAATAAACATGCCTCTTGCTCTAAACATAAAACGTAGCATACAAACAAGATTATCAGATAATCAAAGACAAACTTTGTGAGAATCACTTTCTAACCTAAAATACAATGTGCTTCAGGCCACCACGTCATTCTGATGCATTGTTTCACATGTAACGACATCATCAAGACCTGATCATTTGGTTGGTAAATATGTCCCACTCATAAACTATAGTATTTTGTATTCAATTATCTGAATCCAGCGTTCAATTATCCAATTCAGGCATTCAATTATCCGATTCGAGCATTCAATTATCCAACTCAGGGATTCAATTATCCGATGTTCTGTCATAGAAGTACCAAATTTATACAAATAATTATTTCAGTCTGATACGTAAAGTCAAAACCGCGCACATTTCTTTCATGACGTCTTTCTATAATGCTCACATTTCAGCTTAACAATAAATGATTGATTCAACCAAGTTGGGAAGGCAAAGTAGTGAAATTCAAACTTTTGAATATAGCTATAAACACCCGCAACGACGCATGATGGACTGTTGCATAATATCACGCAGGACACATCGTTTACAAGGTATGCGAATTGCACCATGACTGACCATGATTGACGGAGCAAGGCGTTGTAGGCTTCCTAGATATGTAGATTTAGTTCACTTCCAATAGCTTAGTTAAACCTCCGCGGAAACGTGGGACACCAAGATTAGTGCAAAGAAAATTATCGTACAACACATGTTAAAATCCACGCTAAAGTCAAGATTAATTACAATTATTGCACTTAGGCAGTTGTGAATGATGATATTTGAGCAGCCGCCCAACCGCAGACTATGTAAGTTATTTAGTTTTTCATGTTATTGCACAGCCGTAAGCAACAGATAATTGAACACCTGAATTGGATAATTGAATGCCCAATTTGGATAATTGGTTTCCTGAATCGGATAATTGAACGTCGAATTCGGATAATTGAATGCAAACACTACAGTTACTACCACATTGGTGACAGAGACGAGAAAGACCTCTAACACCCCCCCCCCCCCCCCGATGCATAAGATATCAAACTATGCATTCCAACATTCCACAGAGATCTACTTTCTGCACACTGGCTCTTCACTCACAACCTCCCATTCCTAGAACCCCTTCAAAGTCACACCAAACCGCTCTTCTTGACCAGAAACCTACATAAATATTACCATAGCATCCTACACATTTTATGTCCATGCCTGCAGTGAATATGACTGCAACAGTTTTGTGCAAGTTCAATGTTGGTCTCACTCATACAACAATGAATCAAGCTAACATGATAGCCCTCTAAGTTTTTAGTTTTGCTCCAGTACTCAATTGGCAAGTAGAGGAAAAATTTAGTAGCCAGTATGATGTTTATCAGCCAACGCTGCCTCACCCAAGCTACATGTATAAGAAATGGCCCTGGTAATCAATGTAAAAATTATCCACCAGCACTTAGCAGACATACAGTAGCATATAAATGGGTGCATTACCAGGACTGGTCATGAGGTCTTCCAGATGTCATGAGTTGCAGTCACAATGTAGAATGAATTATGATTTTATTGGTCACTATCCGTCCGGTTTTGATAAACACATATGAATCAGAATGTAGCTGTCCTGCAATGCCTAGGTATGCTATACTAGACTTGTGCAATGCATGATGCATACAGACTTTGCAATACAAATTAATACTGTGAGCATGTCTTTCCAGCATGTCCTGATTTCACTTGCACAAGTAATAGGATAAACCTTCCAAAACCTTGGCTCAACCAAGCTACAAACTGTTCAATCCTTTACACTTATTACTTGACACAACATTTCATATCGAATTTGAGTGCAAACCCGATGCAGCATCTCAGCGCTGCTTACACCTTCATGATTTCCTGTCTATAACAACATAGGACAGACACGGATTTTGTTCCCTTGGAAAGCACTTTGCCCCTTTTCATGCATGAAGTCTCATGTAGTGCTTCTCTGGCATTTACTAGTCTTAGCAGTTGTGTCTGTGCAGTAGACCGTTACTGCCATTAACAACAAACAATTTATGATCAGTCGGCACCTAAATTTTTTGCCATGGCCACTGCAATACTCAGTTATAGTTGCCACTTGGGAGCTGCTGTGGTCTTAGAGAACTATTGGCAACTACTACTGTATAATGCCTCAGCTTGCCATTTTGTTCTGCTTACTTCTGTCCTTGCATCAAGTCGCATTACGTATCCATCTCTGATAGAATGGCCATCCTCTTCTGAACCAAGACATCCATACACAGACATGGGAGAGACCTGCATACACACAATACTAAACATTTATACTCATGCAGGCACCTACAAAACATGTACTGACAACACACAATCTCTTCAGCAGTTGAGTGCTAAGAGTTGGCAACTCTGGGTCACGATGATGATGGATATAAGATGCAATCACTGATATAATGTGTACACTTCCTACAATTAATTAGAAAGTACAGAATTCGGTTGACCAACATATCACTTGCAGGCATTGCGATACAAACAAGAGATACTGTACCTCCATTGCCATATTGTGTTGCACCAACAGTTGGACAATCTACCATGAGAGATGAAAGAGCTTGCTCTATTACTGATGCCTCCTGTACACATCAACCGTCACAAAATTGTTGAAGAAATTATGTAATGATTGATAAGATCAATGAGATATTATATTTTATTTATTACATAAATTAACTAAATTTATAAACAGCAACATGTAACAGTTGCCAACACTTTACACGTCCTCTTTCTGCACGATGCTCATGCCCACTAAATCACTAAATAAATCGCTTGTATAAAATATTGATAACAATGGAATCAAACCTTCAAGAAACTTTGAACATACAATAAACTTCATCGAACCCAAAGCAAGCTCTAACTAGTTTCAAAAACAACAAAAACAAGCCTATTGCAGGGTTCTAGCTAGACCCTTTTTTACTGTCAAATGATGGTTGTGTTTAATGGTTCAACTCCAGCCAACCATCATGTTTTTATGCTCAGTGCTGACAGGGAAAACTCTCAATTCATCACTGATGATCATGAATGCTGTAGGCTTTACCTGTGATTCTTGTGAAATTAGAGATATTTTGATATTGAGGACATCTAAATGATAAACAAGAACGTTTCGTGTATATTTCTTCACTAATTATGCTTTAGACTTGAAAGTCTCTAGTGGCCTGTAATGGTTGGGCTGTAACCCTCTGTTATTAAAGAATTTCCGAAATTGCTCCGGTCAAACAAAGACAACTGTAACTGACTTCTTTCCAGTTTCAGATACTTTGGTAGTAACCATACTTGGTTGAAGAATGTGCCCTTGCTCGCATGCCAGGCAACCTTCTGAGTCTGTGCGCCACCTTTTGAGTTCTTTACTGGCGACATCTCATGTCCCTGGCTGTCGAGCCATTCTAAACAATAGGTAACATATTTTGACTACCACTAAGTACCAATCCAAGAGGTCGGCTATACTAACATAGGAATGGGCCCATGCAACAAAAAGCTACTAGCGAACTTTGAAGCCTTGCTGGACTTCCAACAGAGTGGTAGGTAGTTTAGCCCAAAAATGTCAAGACAAAAAGCTACTAGCGAAGCTTTGGAGCCTCGCTGCACTTCCAACAGAGTGGTAGATAATTTAGTCCAAAAAATGTCAAGCAGAGCAGATTTGGCATTAGAGTCGATTTTTAGATAAAAAAAATTATAGCAAGTGTTAAGTATATGCCATATATGGTTACTACCAAAATGCAGCAGTCAGCATATTGCTTCAACTACCAAAAACGCCATTTGAGTGCTAAACCAATTTCTTATTAGCATACAGTAGTGTATGATAAATTGTCTGGTCTAATATGACACTGTTCTTGCTGATTTGTAATTTACATGTACAACGCCATTCAGTGACCAGTTCTAACCTCTCCAGTTGATGACAGTAGTTCGATCACGACGTGAAACGCCTTTTT
The DNA here is from genome assembly GCF_963422355.1 of Corticium candelabrum. Classification (NCBI taxonomy): domain Eukaryota; kingdom Metazoa; phylum Porifera; class Homoscleromorpha; order Homosclerophorida; family Plakinidae; genus Corticium; species Corticium candelabrum. Next base: position 6,199,255 of record NC_085091.1, on the reverse strand, counting down.
AATCATCAGAACAAAGTTCGTGCCACGTTCCTCACTCTCACTGAACACACCTCAGAATACAAACATAACACAAAACAAGTACACTACGGTAATCAACATGTACCTTGTTTGTGGTGCTACAAGAGAGTCAATCACGTCCACCCCAGTTGCTATAATGTTGAGCAAAGCATGACCAGCCTCACTGTACAACAAGGCACGAGTCACAAGTCCAGCGAGTGAGTCGTGACCTTCCACTTTAACTTTGCCATGTGCAAGTGCCAACTGAAAAATCTCTAATGACATATGCCCTGTAGCAGCAAACCAGAGAAATAGCCAAATTAACTTAGCTAAACAAGACAAAATCTCACTAACAAATCAATAAATATTGATAACCTTCATAACTATTTAATTTTGAGTTTTCAGAGTATTGAAAAGATGCAAACATAAAATATAAACATAAAATTCAAACGAAAAATTGTCTTACCCAACACATCTCTGTCCTTGATATCAACATACCTCCATCTGTGAAAGCTACTAAATATTTCATGAACAACAAACAGAACTGATGCCACCAAGTCAACTGGACACTCGGCAAGGCAGGTATCATCATCGGAAGTGGGTGGCTTCCGAACACCTCTCACCAAAGATGCCAGCAGTCCTAAAGCAGCAACAGTGACAGAATACTGCCCAGACGGTCTCTCTTTAAGACTCAATACGTGACCAAAGTTGCTTGCAGAAACATCCATTCTACAACAAATGAGAACAATAAATACAACAGTAAACAGTCTTGCTAATGCAGTCACCCACCCTGGTGATATTGACAACAATGTAGTGTGAGGAAAAAAGCCTGTCTGTTGAAGAGACAGCCATACCTGAAAATACATAATCAATTGACATAATTGGTGGCCATCATGGTCGTTCTAAACTCTACCCATTCAATTACTATAGTATATTCCTGTATGTTATCCGAGTATTACATAGAAATTGTACATAGACTGTACCTCTTTGCATGTGGCCATGTTGTCATTGTGTGCTCCCAAAACACTTGTGTGTATACTGGTATAAACTTATGCATGCATGTTGTCACGTGCATGCAACACACACACACACACACACACACACACACACACACACACACACACACACACACACACACATGTGCACACACACACACACACACACACACACCCACACACACATGCACATGTGCACACACACCCACACCCACACCCACACACACACACACACACACACACACGCGCGCGTGCACATTCGTACAAATGGTACAACTTACCGGTCTTGGTCTAACGTCTGCTACCGCAGTGATGCAATTCAGACAAACCTCAATGAGTTTTTCTGGTGGATTATGCGATGAACTAAACCTGAAAAACCATCAATCAATTACACCAATTGATCAGCATCCCTGATTCCCATTAACAAACTTCTGCAGAACCATGTAGACTCTCTCAAAAACAGGATTCAACGATTCACTCAGTGAGTAATCAGATTTCAATATCTGATGCAAAAGGCGAACAATAGCTGTTACTCGACTAACAATAGGTAAAGAGTTGCTATCTAAGATGCCAAATCAACACATAGACAAAGATTACCACATAAACTTGCTGGTATATACAAGTAAGCATTGTCCAACCTGAACCAAGGTTGACCACACGCAGGAGGGCATCCATTTCCAGCAAAAAAAGGTGCCAGCCAGAATATATAAACTCCCATGTAATCATCTGATGGCCTGCCACAAACCAAAAAATAAGAGTGATGAGCTATCACATTAGTTAACGTTTGCAACAATGTGACACAGCTTAAATGAAATGATTCCATTGCATATGATTGTGTATCGGGTCAAGTTACACCATGTCCATGGCCCATTTCAAAAGGTTATCCAGTAATGCTATGCTGACATCACTATCACATTCCCCCGCCTTATAACGGCATGCCGTTTTAGTAGCAGAGTCATCAAATCGCCCTTTCTGCTAAATTCCACTTATAACGGCACGCCATTGAGTGAGGTAATACGATAGCACAAGGGCCTACAATACCATGAACACAACTTGACGTTAACTAAGTTGTCAACATTACAAATGTAAATGAAACTAGAATCGGCTATAAGTAAAATTTTGTTATCCGTCCAACCTTACAAGGTATGGTACTGAGTGTACTGTACTTGTTGCACGTCTGTCTCACATGATTACCGGTACTTACAAATAATTAGTAAACAGTTCAGACAGGTAAGAGACATTTTATTTCATATGCCTGCTGCACACATCATGCATGCAATTGTACTAGTAGACATCCAATCAACTATGTGCTCTTACCTGTTTCCAATGTTGCAACACTCCCCAGTGTTCCAGGTGGCATAACAATGCTCGGCAGATCAGTAGTCATTGCTAAACAGCACTATCTAGTTACTGTATGCACTAAGTGATACCCACAAGCCAGCTAGTCTGCCTGCTTGCATGCTTGTGTGTCAGAATGTCCATCTTTCTGTGTGTCTGTCTGTCCATCTGTCTGTGTGTCTGACTGTGTAGATGTCTATCGGTATGTCTGTCTGTCTGTCGTTTCCGTCAATCCTTTTCCGAAATGTCACTGTCTCAATGATATAAAACTGTCAGCAATATCAGACACAATTCATAACTTTACGTACAATTGTACGTACCACTTCGACAAACCACACGAGGATCTGTCACCTGCCATATATACTCATCATCAGTGACATCAATATCATCACTGGGACGAGACTCATCAAATGGCTGACTGAAAACAGAAAGTGTCTTCAAATATTCTGTGACCTGTAACAACATACAAAAACAAAATAAGAAATTTTGAAAGCTACCATTCAGTGACAGTAGTGTGTGTGTGTGTGTGTGTGTGTGTGTGTGTGTGTGTGTGTGTGTGTGTGTGTGTGTGTGTGTGTGTGTGTGTGTGTGTGTGTGTGTATGCGTGTGTGAGTGTGTGTGCTTGCATGTGTGTGTTGGACAACCAGCTGCTCCTTACTTTATATGCTCCTGACATATTCGTAGACAACGATGTCAACAACCCAAGAAATTGAAAAAACTGGAATGGAAATCTATGAAGAGTAGTGACCGCATGACAATATATACATTAACTATTACCAACATTATGACAAGTTTATATCTGTGCATACCTAGCTTGAGATGATTCAAGTATTGCCCCTAATCCAGTCTTCACACCCTACAACACACAAACTCAAGCAAACAATCAAAAGTGAGCTGCCTCTGTTAATTCAATCAATTCCTGCGGCCAATGCTATAAAGCTGAAACCCCCACACAAGTGCTACAACTAAGTCGTAAACATCTTAAATGCATAAGACTACGAGGAGTGTGTTTCAAGCACTTAAACTGGTTTAAGGATTGACCTGTTTCCACCTGCACTAAACCTGTTATATTCTAAACCTAAACCGATTTCTTAAACTCGTTTTGTAGTAGATTTAGCAAAGTGGTTTAGGTTTAACTGTCACGTGACAGTAGTGTGCTTGTTTTAGATAACTTCTGATAATGCCGTTTTTGATGATATTTACTATTTTGCTGGGATAGGATTGCCCTTAAAAGATGTAAGAGTCGTTAACAAGAGGAAAAAATCAGCAGCTACACAGAGACAGAAGATGGTGTCCTTGGTCAACTTCATGCAAATTCCTACTAGCAGACGCTGAATCAGTGACAACCAACAGTTGCTCTGACTTGGCGACAGAACAGCCCAATACTTCAAAATAAGGCATTCCTAGACGGTTTGTTTTGCACATCCCCGATGTCGAAGCTCCTACTGGAAACGATCGCTTTCTTGAACTGGTTTAGTTTTAAACGCGTTTAAGCTAAACTAGTTTAAGGTGCAGCTAGTGAAAACACAGCCCTACTTTGTAGTAGGTTTAGCAAGTGGTTTAGATTTAACTATCATGTGACAGTACCAAGCTTGCTTAGATGGCTTCTCGACAACGCTGTTTTGATGATAGGCTATTTTTCTGGCATAGGATTGCCTTGAAAGATGTAAGGGACGTTAACTAAAGGAAAGAAATCAGCAGCTAAGAAGAAGAGAGAAGATGGTGTTCTTGGTCATCGTCATGCAAATTCCTAGTAGTAGATGCTGAATCACGTGACAACCAACAGTTGCTCTGTCTCAGCGACAGAGCAGCCCAATACTTCAAAACTAGCCTACAACGGCGTTCCTAAACGGTTTGTTTAGCACATCTCCGATGTGCAAGTTTCTAGTGGAAACAGTCGCTTTCTTGAACTGGTTTAGTTTCTAAACGCGTTTAAGCTAAACTAGGCTGTGTCTCTACTTGTTGCTCTTTAAACACATTTAACCTTAACCATGTCTAAACTCTAAACATGTTTAGCTAGACACCGTCTCCACTTGTCCATTTATTAAAATTATCCTGGACTTTGTTGTACCGCGCAAATTTGTTTTTTGTGCACCAGACAGTCGGAGATCGTCTTCTGGTTGTCTCGAGAACAATTAGAGACACAATTATCTGTCTTCGCCAAAATCTCTCTCTCTGAATACTCTGTATCATTCTATGCTGTCTCTGACATTGCCTAATTCTGTCTTCTTCCACTAATCTCAAAACAAAGACAAAGAACAGCACGAAAGAACTAACATCCATCATCGTAGAACGCGCGTTCCTATCACGTGACCGATAAACCTAAACCACTTTAGTTAAACTACCTCTGAAACATGTTTAGCCAGAGCTGTTTAGGTTTACAGTTAATTAAACAGGTGTAACGCTATAGGAGACATGATTATTCTTTAAACATGTTCAGACTTAAACAGGTTGTGAACATGTTTAAGCCCTAGTGGAGACGCGCCCCTAGTGTAAGGTGCAGCTAGTGGAAACATGGTCAGCCTGCCCTAAATACTTCATTTAGAACCACAACCCAATGTCAATTAGTCCAAAAAGAAAAGTCTTAATTGTAACCACACACTCTCACGTATCACAACTAGTATACTTGTGTTGAATTTGTGACTGTATCTAAACACCTTGCTTGAAAGGCCACAACTATTTGTAGCCACACAGGTATCGCTAAACATTTTTTAGATAACTGTATTTTCTAATTGCCTTTCAGCATCTAACCTTTCTAATACAAAACTGTTATTAACTTCACTGTAATAAATTAGTATTAATTAACTAAAGCTGTGTTTTCACCCTCACTTCCACAGTTATGACCTATCTGAAGATACAACCGACTTGTTGCAATCTCTTACAGATTTGGAAACCATTTGCTTCAAAAGTGCTACATGAAAAATCCTTTAGAAACTGCACAACCAACAAATTTTGTACCACAGCTAGAACTTTCTGTCATCACCAAAAGGGGAGATTCAAGACATGAAACATGAAAGTCACGCCTTGTTATGATCTCAACATTTCAATTCCCAATTAATTTAGCGAGTACGGAAAGAGGTCTGCTTTTGCTTTTGCTGCTGCAAATAGTTATGTTTCAATTATGCATTTCCAACAAACCCTGCAATTTGCAAACTTGAATTAGACCGTTCTGGAGAAACTTCCTCTCATACACTTTTGAAAATTTGCGATTGGCTGTTCGTCCATTGTCTGCAGTTGGCACATGAGATCAGACAACTACTGCTCTGTGATTGGACCATTCTAAGTGGACTAGACGTGTAAAACATTCTGAGAGGTTTGCTGTGCTTGGCTTGTTGTTTTGGCCAACTAAATATTACACTTGTACACTTTCTGCTCCGGACTACTAGATGCTGCTTTTGGAAATAAAGAGAGAATTGTGCTAGCGCCTAATTGCTACAGATCTGTTGTAGAAATCTTTGTCACGCATCCGTCACATGCACGCTACACTCTCGGATCACGACGTAGAATGACAACAAGGCTAGACGCAACATGGCAAATTCACAAACAAAATCCTGCATCCTAGAGAGGAACATCACGTGATACAGTCACAGTGTTCTCGCCAGGATATTTTGCCAATCGTCAATATGATGTCATCAAATATCATAACGTCACGCAATGACATCATCAAATGTTTAATGTTGAAATATTTGGTGATAATATCATATTTTTACTTTTCCTTTCCCTAGTTGTACTACGCAGAGTCTTATGCATGTGTATTAGTTACTGCATGATTGGTTGAGTGGTATAATAGCCACTCCAGACTTGTCAAATAAACGTCATTGAACAAACCTTGTTGAACATAACACAGATAGACATATAATACACTAGATTATTACAATGACAAGTTGACTTAATTAATTAACTTAAAACTGGGATTGTGAGCTGAGCTTTACAAGAGTAAGTTGTGCATATATATTGGCACTGTGCCGTCAAACTTAAGAAATGAATAGTATTAATTAATGAATAGTATAGGGATACTACTACGTCTTCTGACCATTTATCCTTCTTTTGACCATAACTAGCTAATACGTTACACTTCTAGTAGTCTAGCGTAATCATGTGTAAAATCCATACAAAAAGCTCTGAGAATTTGTAGCTGCAAGCTGCTTTGAGAGAGGATCACTATGTTTTTACAACCATAATGATTTAGCGAATTGATACATCCAGTTGAGTGGTTAAGCTGTAAAGAGATCTGCATAGGTGTACCTACTAAACATGGGATTGAAGATAAACAGTAATAGAACACCTGCTGCAACAACAACAAAGAGACCACGCCCCAAGATTTTAGATGTCATGAGATTGTTTAGGAATGTCAGGACCATCAAGAACAATAGAGGTAAATGGCTTTAAATCCACAATGGATCTTGAAGGAAGACATCCTACAGTACCTGTGGTAGGCTGTCCATTTTGTTCCTAATGGTCATTAATTGCTGTTTTCCCCTCCCCAAACATCCCTTCCTTGTCCCATGGTCAAAATGACAGTACAGACGGTACTGGCGAGAACACTGCAGTGATACAGAGCCCTTGTATATAGGACTCTGTCCATGCGACCAGAAGTGCTCAAGCACCTTTAAACACACTATTCAATCTGCTACATGACTTATACACACGCCTAGACAAAGTCCCGTTCTTTATCGCTCATAGCTTGAAATTATACTGTGTGTGCTAGCAAATTTTAAGGTTTTATTAAGGTAGAAGTTAAGTGCCCCTACTTTAGTTTGCAACCAGCTTTTTGTCACTTACTATTTTCCAGAACGATGCACAAAGATGATTTGCAGTCAGTGTTTCAGTAAGAACTGATACTAAAACATGAGCAGATTCACCAAGAGAGCTTTCCTCAAATGCTGTCACAATGACCAACACAAGACCATAAACAACCGACTTTGCTATTAGACTAAGAACCTGAATAGAAAACAATCTGCTACATCAAACACAAGTGACCACTCAAATGTCTAGGCATAACTCACAGAGTCTCTCTGAAGAGATTTCAATCTAAGTGTTTTAAGCAGCTGCTGAATGGCGCCACTCTGTAAGGCTCTACCACCAATATTCCTGTAGAGCTAAGAAAACAAGAAATACTGTAGAACATCTTTGTCAGCACCATTACTGTAGCCTCGTCCCCAAACTCACGTGAGCCTGGCGACAAGGCTAAATTACCGTTAAGAAATGGTTACATAGATTGTACTAAGTCTAGCTTCTATAGTAGCCTGTCTGAATTAAACTGTAAATGTACATCTAAGTTTGTCCATTCATGGCTAAAGACACATGGAATTTGGTTTTGCAGCCAAGCAGTTAAAGTGTGCTAATATTATTCAGTCCTTGTGTCTATCATGTTACTTTCAGTGCACTTCTGATATTCATGACAAAAACAAAAGAAACTAGGAGCCATCTACAATGGCACAGCACAACCTGCATGCCAATTGTAACTGCAGTGTCTCTGCTGGATGATCGCCAAATAGCCAAATGCTACAAATAGAAGTTGTTGGCAATAAAAATGGTAATGCATCCTCGCCAATTTGGCTAGCTGTTACAATGTACCGTGTACGCCTTTCTCTGGATCAGATCTTGCAAGCACAGTTACTGCAGTGCACTAACAATGGCAAATAGCACAACACATTAGAGCTCCAAGGATTAAAAAGCAGATATTGCGCATGCTCTGTTTTTGTCATGCACATACAGCAGGCACTTAAGTGTATGGTTTCCTTAAGCATCAAACTAGAAATAAGCACAGTGAAGATGACCATCATGGCTCTGAAGACGACTGCCTAAGTAAAACAGAAGCAGACTGATGGTAAAAAGCACAAGGAAGATGATGATCCTACAACAATGACACTGAACTTTAGAAGTGACGAAACTTCAAAACCTGAATTTAGATGAAGCTTTTCAATTTTGGTATAAAAAGCTAAGAAGGATGGCACTGGACACTTAAAGTCTTGTTTGTAGACTTCATCTTAATTTCCAAAGTCACGTTCCTTGAGCATGACTTGTGTCAGATTAGTACTACATTTTTTCTGACAATTGATAAATGCTGTCTGTCTGTCGGACCAGGTTAAACTTGAATCAATAGTAGTTGTTGTCTTTAGATTTTTACCTGTTTGACATGTGAGAAATATTTTCTTGGCTCTGAAAAACTGCTTGGCGACAAACAAACAAACTCATTTAGCCAAGTGGCTACTAGTCAAAAATTTCCAGCGGAAACACTGTCAGTAACAGCATTGTATGTGAGTCACGTGGCAAAGTGTGACTTCGCCCTGAAAAATCCCGACTTGGAAAATCACAGCGACTGCCTTCTAAAGAGGCCTTTTATAAAGTGCTAATGTCTTTGTCGACTCAGGTGACGATGATTGGAGTTCCAAGAGTAGTCCACTTGTGATGCTACCAACTGGTTGGAAATGACAACAACGATAACCCTTGTTCAGGCCCTGACGCAGTGGCCGATTTCAATTCTTTCATATTGATATGATAAGCCATTCAAGAGGTATTGTGTTTATAGACACACAAACACAAACACAGACAAATACCTCTGACAACATAACAACCTCACTACACAGCTTGTGACCACAGCAAGTTTTATGTCCATTTTCAGCAACTCTTACCAAATAAAATGCCCCAACTTTCCTTCGTTGGTGAACAAACACAAACCAAAACAAACCACAACAGCAGGACAAAAAAGTATGCCAAAGTTAATGCCTCACTATACTCTTCCTTGACGTTAACCAAAATTTAATCATAAATGTTTACTTATTATGTGATAAAATGTTTGGTAATCAAAATTTTACTACTAAAGTTAGCGAAAGCTGTGATCACTGTTGTACCTTCAGGGATGTTGAGTCACCAGTTAACAGCCGTAACACAGCCCATGAAAGAAGCATCGGACCGTGCAAATGAAGATCACCCCATCCACTCAACAAACCATCCAATTCCTACAGAAAACCAAAAATTAATTTCATGTATAGATAAATGAAGTATTAGACCATACTTGTAGTGCAAACTTGTTAATAGTAAAGTTATCAAAGTTGAGAGACTTGGTTGGTTGTTTACAAAGTTTCTATGTCATTCTAGCCACCAATGCTAAGGCATCCCTGGCCATATGCCTTACCAAAATGCCCAACTGCAATGCATAATGCACTACAGTCAAACCTCGCCAATCCAAACAGCCCCATGCCAAGATTAGTGAAGTTGTTCAAATTACCAAAAATGCCAAAACGCGAAGCCTTGGAGGTCCAGACCTTGCCTCAGACAACCAGACCACTGGTGCTTTACATATCTCTACACATATGTCATGTTTGTGGTAAAGGACACCCTGCAATGACTACATGTATTTCTACATAATGTGACAGTCAAGATTGAAATAGTTAGATGCGCCCATTTGCTGAAAACTGTAGATAACTGCAACCCGAATAAGGCTGTCCAATAGGATCTGGGTATGCGCCAAAGGTAAGTTGGATTAGTGAGGATTCGGATTAGCGAGGTTCGACTGTACCCCATGGCTAGTACCGCAAAACCAGAAATTTGTGTGATGATTTAAATTGTGTGAATCACGTGACCAAAATGTCATCGCACGAATTGAATTCACATTGTGCATAGACATGAGTGTGCATACTCATTCTATCGTTTTCTCTCCGTTTTCTTGTAGATACATGTATGCTGTGATCCCAGGCTATTTCAATCACTCAAGACCAAACGATAACGGCATTTTGTCTTCACATCTATAAATGAATTTAACAGGCAGCAAACAGCTTTCCTTCTTGTTGCAGTTGCTGTTATGGCGGTTATTGATTGCTTAGTATAAAACTGTTACAGTATACTTGAGCAGCTAGATGTCTTGATATTGCACCAAATCCACACCATATTAAGTTACATGAATTTCTGATTTTATGGTAGTCAGTCCCCAGCTACTCTCGGCTGTCATGCTTTACAAAAACCTTAAAACATGCCCATTACAACACATACGTACAAGTTACAAGTATGTTAGCTATGTTACATGTACAGTCAGACCTCGTTATTCCAAAACTTGATAATCCGACAACCTCACTCTCTGACAAAGGCACATACATGTGAAACCAATTTACATGGTCATTGTGTATGTTACCGATAATCCGACCGTCATATTAGCCAGTCCAACACAAACAGCAGGACAAACATGGTTGGAACTGTACTCAGCACCTTCTGGAGCATTCCACTACTGACACAACACTGCACCAATTATGCTGCTAAATCGCAACAAATTACCAAAATAACTATGCTGCACTCCCGCAAGAGCATCACACAAGACCTGCATTTTCATTACTGCAATGATTACTGTACTTATTGAATCAGTAACAGCAACTATGAAAGATCACATTTACTGATTCTGATCATCGCTGAAGTCTGCTGTGTCCTGTCAAACGTCTACAACATTGTGATCTACCTCCATCTTTCTCTAATGGTTTGCTTTTACAAAATCATATTTAGAAGCAAGCAAGGACTTGCCATGCGTCACAACATGCAACATATCAAGTTACCGATAACATGCATGAAAAAATAGGACACCTTTTCAGAAAGACAACAAATGTTGCAACTTTATCTGGTAACGCTAGCCTCAACGCTAGGCCATCTTCACCTTACGTGGTGCAGCAACGCGCGCGATTACGTGTAGGGTTCACATGACCTGACACCAAGTTGCCACTGCTACGACTTTGTACACCATAATGTCCACACCCAAAAGTTGTCCTATTTTCCCAGTGAATAAGACCCTAATAACCAAGTTTTAGGCCATCGTTCAAAATTAATTACCATATAAGATGAAATATTGGCGGGAAATTTATTTTGGTCGATTGACGAAGTTTTCGGCAACTGCCAAATAAAATTTGCCATTAATTTGGCCACTGGGATACGTTGACGTCATCAGGCATGTGGATCAGGCACATATGGTACGTCACGCGGATGAGGCCACAAGATAGTAGGTAATCCCTGCTTGCCGTCTGTAGTGCCTATAAATGAGGCCATGAGGCTATGGATGAAGCTGGACTGTCACATTCACGCAGGTCCCGTTCTTTGTACTGACACAGCAGTTCTTCATCACTGTGCAGTAGTTGGAGACCAGTAAGTTAGTGAAATGTGAGCCACGACCACATCTGTAAATCACAAACTCCTCCATGACCACTTATGGTAACTTTAAGACATATATCAGTTATCAAACAATGATGTCTGACCGCCAAAATAAAACCCGCCAATATGCTTTGTCCGTCAATTTCTTAGAAAACCGCCAAAATAAATTCCTGCCGATGTTTCATCTTATATAGTATTTGTTGATTGTTAGAATTTCTAAAAAAATTGGGACAGATGGACGGCTTTTATTTTTATATTTTTTCATAGTTTCAACAGAAATAATCCTTGAGCTGTGGGCTATCAGCGCAATGGTATGCATGTGTCACTAAAGACACGTCATAGGCAACAGTAACTATTAAGCACCTGTCTCTACACATGCCATGTCATGTCATAGTATGTCTCACTACTTAGTAAGGACCTGCGGTTGCCACACGCATTCATGCAGTGAACAGTACACATACAGTACAGTAAAGTTCAAACCCAGAATAAAAAAATCATAGGGCGTGCCCAAAATTGCGACGGACACTGGTGATCAACAAATAATAAATTTTGCATGGCCTTACAGAAACACGTAGCAAACAAACGTAAACATCTAACTAAACTCTTGTAGCAATAAGTAAGTCTTGGTTGATTAATTAACACATATACAGTAATATAAGTGTCTACCTGACAGCATTGCTGTGACTGGATGATGTGATGCTCAGCTAAGCTAAACAACAAAAAACCCAATTATACAATGTATATCAATTCAGAGTGCTACACAATTACTAGCCACAAAAAAGCTTGAATCAACCTGTTAGATTGTAAACTGCTGAATATCCAGTCGATGTCAAGTCCTTCAATAATAATAAGCATCTGAAGTGACCTGTAGTACAGAGTTGGGTGACAAATTAATATTTGAGAGACAGAGGGTCTATGTGCATGATTACCCAATATACTCAACAATTTCATTTGCAGTGCTGTTGAAGAGGTACTTGTTTGGTTGTCTGGCACCAAACAACTGACCCTGTAATAAAATCAAAATATTAAGTCACATCAGTCTCTACTAAAAGAAAATCTATTTTTTAAAAACAAAGGCAAAGACAGAAAAGACAGATCAAGTTATGTTTCCCTTTACTGTTTCATAATTTATGTCTGTTTGTTATGTCCTCATTTTAGCTATAATGTAGTTTGTCGCTGTCTCTCAAATTTTTTTCATTCTTGTCATAGAAAGACAGACCAATTGATAAACAGACCAAAAAACTAACAAACAGACAGACAGATGGACAGACAGACGGACAAACAGCCAGTCAGTCAGCCAGCCAGCCAGATTGCAAATGTTTGGGCTGATTGTCTCAGTGAACTCCACATACCACACAGCAGAGAGCCAAGACATCGCTACTCAAACTCAGATGACAGACCAGACATTGTAACACTTGATACATCTTCTGGTATGAGCATTGACCTAGACATCTCTCTTGCCCATTCCTAAAGCTCGGAGGTATTTCCTTCATTTCAAAAATAGATGGTCTAGCTTCGAAGCAAAGAGAGGAAGGAAAAGAAAAAAATCAAGTATTGAGATGAAAGGCTACCAACTGGCAACCAAAAAATCTTCAAGCCACTAGTCCTCAAACACTTCGGTAGATGGGGTGATGAAGGAGACCAATACTTCAGTTCTCTCAGATCTCAAAATTCTGCTACAAAAATGGTCGGTGCAACTCAGCACAATTTATGAATTACTGGCAGAAAAGATTCAGCGTTCAACTACAGTGATGCAATGCTTGAGTAATATAACGCAAGTTGTCACCTTTGGGTTGCAGAGTCCAAGTAAAAATAACCTGTATTCATCTCCAATGAATGTTTTAGTAACTGAAACCCTCTTTGGGTTCTTTCGTAGTTTAAAATGTAGTTTTAGTTCTGAGCACGTTCAGTAGTGTTAATCTCTATAGTCTCTAGCTGTTTCTGTATAGTTTGACTGTTAGTTACATATTGTATGTTGTTAGATTGATGTTTCAAATATATGTATTGGACAGACAGACAGACAAACAAACAAACAAGCAGACAGACATACAGACAGAAGACCTTGCAGAGACAGATGATTTCAGTTACTCTGCAGAAGTCTAATACACGAGTAATCAGAGAGAAAATCAAGCAGCTCGGACATCATTTCAGCTACAACAGTTTGGAACTGTATTCAATAGCTATTGTTTAATTAGTTGTTGTACTGAGAGGCCACTAGCTGGGAACCATAGACTCATAGGTTTATGTTTAGCTATGTTTTAGCGTTAGTGATATTGTTCTAGTTTTGATGATGTATTCAATACAGAACTAAGACAGACAGACAAACAGACAGACAGACAGACAGCCAAACACACAGATGAATGGACAGCCAAACGCACAGATGAATGGACAGTCAAATAGACAGACAATGAAACAGACAAATGACATAAGCAATTAACCTCAAACAATTTTGCAATACTTGTCAATGTTTCGGGAGGCATCTGAAAATCTCGATAATAGAGAAATAAAACCTCCAACAAACTAGCTTGTTCTCTCAGTAGCTGTATTGCCCAACGACCTGACAAACGATTTGTCTACAAAATGGCATATACTACTGTATGAAATAGATACAAACAATTGAAAACAACACAACCATAGCATCTCCATTTGTTTCACAAGTCGGAGCTCTTCGCAAGTAGCATGTCTTGTACTGTGACATCAGCTGTGACATAAATCATATATCAAAGGCATAAGAGATTATGCATATAATTATTGATGACCTGTTCTATAAAGCCTTGTTCTTCATCAGCCAACTGAGAATCAATGAACTCTTTGTACTCATCCTGAAAGGAAGACAAGCCATAGAACCATTCGGTGTTTAGCTACTGTGTTTGCAACCTGAATTAACCGTCTACAGTGACACAGACTGACAGACAAACAAACCGAAGCCAAATATGAAGACAGATAAACAAGCAGACAAACAAACAAATATACATACAAACAAATAGAATACAATAAATGACAAACAAATTACAAAAAGAGAATGTAACAGCTGTAATAAACATGCCAAACAAGTACAACCCAGATTTATAATTGTAATGGTTCTATTAACTTAATATGGTGATCATGCAGAGGATTGACAATCTGGGGATTGATGAGGGCGGAATGAGGGTGGGTCAAATCTACATAAATACTTCATATGCATACACATGTAGGCTAACATTGAATAATGCAATTAACCATATAATACTTCCAGTGGGTTAGCTGGTGGTAGACTAAGGGGCGGGGTTAGTTTGCATGCATAATAGGAAATGGAAATAGCTAATTATAAAGCCATGCTTGGCTGGTTTGAATAAGTGTTTGCTGATCTAACTCTGCCGTGACAAGAACTTTCTTATGATATGCGTAATTGCTCTTGGGAACGTCCCACTAAATAGCAACAGACGTTTTCCCACGAAGTGAGAAATTCATGGATGGACTTTAGTACATCGTATGGTGATAACAGGCATAAACGGTACTATTCACAATAGCAGGCATTATGTATGTCAGTGTTCTAGCCAGGATTTTTTGCTAACCAAAATCAAATGTTTAATGTTGACATATTTGGTGGCTACATCATACTTTTACGTTATCTTTTCCCTAGTTGCACTACCTACCTGATGCATGTATATTAGTTACTGCATCTTCGTTAGACTATTCAATCTTATTGCCACTCAGAACTAGTCGAATAAACGTCATTGACCATAACCTTGTTGAACATAACACAGACAGACAGATAATACACAAAATTATTACAATGACAAGATGACTTAACTTAATTAAAACTGGGATTGTGAGCGGAGATTTAATTAAAAGAGTAAGTTGTGCATATACGTTGACTACTGTGCCGTCAAACATAATTAAGAAATGAATATGTAGTATTTAAATGAATAGTATAGAGATACTAAGGCATATAGCTACGCCTTCTACCATTTATCCTTTTTTGACCATAGCTAATTATATAAGGCTCTACGTTTCTATTAGTCTAACATAATCATGTGTAAAATCCAAACAAAAAGCTCTGAGAATTTTGTAGCTGCAAGCGTGCTTTGTGAGAGAGTAGCAGCGTGCTTTGTGAGAGAGGATCACTATGTCTTTATAACCATAATGATTTAGTGAATCAGCTGTAAAGAGATCTCCAAAGGTGTACAGTACCTACAAAAGAGGGGATTGAAGACAAACAGTAAATAGTAGAACACCTGCTGCAACCACAGTCTCATTAGCAAATCCTGTGTGAAAGGTCAATGGGAATTGTCCCCAAACACTAACAAAGAGACTCCACCAACGATTTTAGATGTCATGAGATTAAATTGTTCTGTAGTAATGTCGGGACCATCAAGACCAACAGAGGTAAACGTCATTAGATCCACAATGGATCTCGTAGGAAGACATCCCACACTACGTGTAGTAAGGCTGTCCAATTTTGTTCCCAACCGTCAATAATTGCTGTTTTCCCCTCCCAAGTGTCCCTCCCTTGTCCCAACCGTCAAAATGACAGTACTGAGACTACTGGCGAGAACACTGTGTATGTGTCATGACATGCACAAGCATGAATGCACACACACACACACACACACACACACACACACACACACACACACACACACACACACACACACACACACACACTAATGTAAATAATGCAATAAACACAAAAATTAACATAAAGTCTAAAACCAACTACAGTGTGATATTTACACCTGCTTGATAGCAATACAAATACTAACATACAGCCACTCGCACAAGACAACCACATCTGTACAAGAACATTATTTCTCCATCATTGCTTTTCAGAAGATAGTGTACCCTGTATGGATGTCGTGGATCCTGCCAGTAGACAAGAATATGCTTCAGACATTGATACACAGTCAGTCGCTCCTCAAAGAAATATTCCATAATTTTGACCATTAGAGCATTCCCATGTTGTTGACTAGCTATTACAGTCTACACACCAAACATGACCACAATTTTTATTCCATATAGTAAAAAAGAAAACAACCTGCAGTCGATTTCGTGATCCCCTATATTCATCCATCAAGTAGCATTTAAACAGACCAAGTGTTCGCTCTTCTTCAAGTCCCTAAAGCAAAACATAAGACACAGATACAAGAGAGTAACTTCATTAACTGACAAGTTAAAAGCATAAACTCACCAAGAATTTGCTCAGCTTCAATACAAATTGTTTGGTAGTCGACTTTATCTTTTCTTTGCCTCTGAACTGTGAAGCAGACTCGGCACTGCCATTGGAAAAAACATACAGGAATAACTCAAAGTTAGACTCGTGTGTGTGTGTGTGTGTGTGTGTGTGTGTGTGTGTGTGTGTGTGTGTGTGGTGCGATAGCTCAATTGATTAGAAAGTCATCTTATGGAGTGTTTACATCTGGGACCTTGAAGGATCACAAGTTCAAGTCACAGTGATGGCGAGCTATGGCATGATTTCCTTAAGCAAGAAACTAACACAGTGACACATTGGTTGCTCGACTCAGGAGTATAAACGAGTACCTGGTCATTGACTGGGGACCTAAGTGGCCATCGGCTGTGACGTGACATCAGCCACTGGGGTCCTGGTGAGACTTAGGGAGGTCACACAACAGTTGCTTCATAAATCGGTGCTCCTGCAAGTGCGTGGCCCGGCTCCAGAAGTTTGCTAGTACGTACAGGCCCAGAGTTCCCTGAGTAGCACACAGGGCCCAGCTTAACTGCTGGGGGCGTGACCTCTGAGAGGCAGCTCCTGATGTTTAGGTTTTAGGTTAGGTGTGTGTGTGTGTGTGTGTGTGCACGCGCGTGTGATTGAAAGTGTTTCGTACGTTAATCAACCGTGATTTCTCCTTAATGTAAATTAGTCCATAAATTTGCCAACTACAAAATTTAAATTTCTTCACAACAACAAACAAATATAAACAAGTTTTACTTGCAAAGTAGACTAGGTAGCAAGCACACCTTCTAAACCATTCTTTTGTATTTGTATTTGTATTTCTTTTACTACGGAAAACCCTCAACTCAGCGGTCGATCTTCCGGGTACCGTACCAAGCACACATACATAAATATTTACGCTAACATACATACTATACAGTCTAAGTGAAACACTATCTCGTATTCTAGAACACATGGATCTAAATATCATCTACACTTCCTTTAATACCTGTTTTCTGTATATGCCCCATTTCCTTTCAATAAAAGCGTCGAATAAGAAGCCAACTCATCAGATATTTGAGCCTGAAACGCAAGATGCAAGCACGTCATCCGGGCCACACGATGTTTTATCAGACAAGTCGTTACAGAATCCCTGAGCGAAGAGCGGCCTTCTAAAACATTCCAAAGACTTCTAAATGACCTAATAAAATAGCAACGGTTGCAAATTGGTTACGGTTCATCTCAGAAAGAGACCACTTACTTCACTCCCGCCATGATGCATTGAGTTGATTGCAACTAGACTCGGAATTCAAAACAATCAGAAAAGGGCGCTGTGCTGTGATACTGTAATTACAATGCGCGTGTACTGTAGCTAGCTACTGTACGTAGAAAACCAATAATACCGCTGCCTCTACACTTCTTCTACGTTTTCAATAGTGTGTATGTATACAGTACCCTGATTAATTATCATTTACTAATTTATTACTAATTAGTTTGCAATTTTCTTGTGTGTATATCCAGGCCCGGATCCAGGAATTTTTGAAAGAGGGGGTTGACCTGGTAGCAGTTATTTATAGAGTAGGCGTAGGAACCGGGGGTGTGTGTGAGGAGGCCATGGCCCACCCAATATTTAGCCTCCAAAGCTGTATCAATGCGGCGATTAGACCCCAATTTGGCGTTTGGCTCCCCCCCCAATCTCACCAAACTTCCTACGCTAATGTATAGCATTACTAATTTTCTCTTAGCTAATAAAATTATTGAACCACGCCTATTGAAAAAGAAGGGGTTACAACCCCCTGAGCCTTCCTTTCGATCCGGGCCTGGTATATCAGTCAGTAAGGCTGCAAGTACAGACAATCTATATAGCTGTTGTTATGGGTAATGTTGTCTAGTATGTAGTTACGGTACGCGACTGTAGCTACATCGTCTGGTAGAGTATCAAACTCAGTAGCTAGTAATTGCTGTTACACTAGGTGACATCATTCTTTTGTTAATCATAAAAGTTTTCATTCTTCTGAGTTGAAATTTTAGATTACAAATATTTGCAATAGTTAAGTTTTAAGCTGGTAGATGTGTGATGCGGGAAAGTTAATACAGGTGCACAAGAAAAGAGACGGGATTAGAGTCTAGAGATCTATACGTAGAGCGTCATTAGCATTGAACTTTTGAAGCAATGACATTGTGTGACAGCGAATTGCTTGTATGCTAGCTACTACATGTGCGTGAGAATTGGCAATGTCACATGATGTAAAAAATTGCAAACTATCTAATTTGTTACCCAACAAGACTTTATCCATTTATGGCATGGTTTTTTTGCATAAGCATGGCAGCTACTATATTATATTTGTTATGTTTACTGAACCTGTGCAAACAACAGATTCTGATACAATACTGTCATCGGCAGCGGTTAGTGAAAGTCTATTTAGTAATCATTGTTATCAACTCAATCATGAGGAGCCTAGCCTTCACATGTCTAGTTGCTTATGTTAACTTAATTAATCTATGTGGCTAGACAATATATGCGCATTAACCATGTTTACAACAGAGGCAATATCTCACGACTAAAGCAGCTGGTGGAGACTACAGGGCCGGATTCAGAGGGGGTTGAGGGGGTTAAACCCCCTCTTTTCCAGTAGGCGTGGTTCAATAATTTCATATAATTTCATTAGAAAAGAGAAAATTAGTAATGCTGTTAATAACTGCTAACGGTGAACCCCCTCTTTCAAAAATTCCTGTATCCGGCGCTGGAGTAGCAACGTAGAGGCGGCGTGAGCTCACTCACTCACACACACACACACACACACACACACACACACACACACACACACACGCACGCACACACACGCACACACACGCACACACACGCACGCACGCACACATACCTTGATTCCATCATACCCACTATGGGTTTTGGCAGCGTAATAGCGCTTCTCCAAGCAGCACGATCATCAGCATCACGAAGACTGATATGTAATGATCTGAGGTCTCTTGTGACAACATCTATCCATCTCTGTCTAGGCCCATGTGTTGGTCTAGTTGCATTACTAAGTCTGCTGCGAAGTAGTTGTTTTTGGGGACGATTGTCACTCATGCGTAGCAGATGGCCCAGCCATTGCAATCGTTGTTTCTGTATTGTCATAGCAATAGGGTCTTCACACGCTTGTTCTAAATTGTCTGAATTCTTGATTTTATTCCATCTTGAGACACCAAGAATCGATCGAATGCACCGCATGTGGAATGTATTTAAACGTTGCAAGTTTGCTTGTGTAAAGAACCAAGTCTCACATCCATATAGCAAAACAGGTCTCACCATACCCTTTTACCCTTTTCTTCCAGGAACCGAAAGCTTTACTTGCTTTGCTTATACGCACACACAGACACAGACACAGACACACACACACACACACACACACACACACACACACACACACACACACACACACACACACACACACACACGCGCGCGCGCGCACGCACGCACACACACACACACACACACACACACACACACACACACACACACACACACACACATTTGCATCAAACTTGCCAAGTGCCTAGGGTAGTTGTGAATTAAGGGGGCATGCAAAGCCGAGGTCTACCGTGGCTAATTTTTGTACGTGGGTGTGGCTAAATAATTAAAGGATAATTAAATACTGCCAAACATTAGACGTATAGAATAATTGAAGAAAATTTTCCCTAGTAAATTGACATGTTTTTCAACGTAACATGCACCGCGACTAAAGTATTATCCACATATAATATCAAAACGTATAGTATACTACTTTAAAACAGCAGTAACATGTCACATCAACCACATATATGGCACAGACGATTTCCGTATACAGAGAACATGATTGTTAAGACAGAATATGCACCAATACCTGAACACTAACCTCGGCGATCTACCAGCATCGCGCTGAGTGTGTGTGTGTGTGTGTGTGTGTGTGTGTGTGTGTGTGTGTGTGTGTGTGTGTGTGTGTGTGTGTGTGTGTGTGTGTGTGTGTGTGTGTGTGTGTGTGTGTGTGTGTGTGTGTGTGTGTAAGCTATGGCTCCAAATTTAATTGTTTCTGAAGCTCAAACGTTCTCACCTTTTGTGAACTATAGCGTCCATTACAGGTCCTTCTGCGCATTTCTTAAGTTTTGTCTTTTTAAGTCTAATTTAAAAATTTGTGCTCACTTTTTTCAAACCTGCAGGTAGACATAAGAAACAAAGAAAGACGTCGACCCGTGCTTGTTACGCAAACACATCTCACTATAGCTAGTCATATATATATATATATATATATATATATATATATATATATATATATATATATATATATATAAATCCTAATTGTAAGATTATCTGTTCAATAAATGCAAGTTACTTCTTTTCAGTTATTGACTCTACATGGAAGAAGCGTTGTTAGCATTATTAGCAAAAATGGTAGAGCCATCGGCGTCGTTGGTAAAATGATGTCCCATGCATACTACCAAATACGCCGCGAAGGTACTCGGCACCCTAGACCGCTGGGCGCTGCATGCATCTGCTGAAATACAGAAAGCCATCGTGCATAGAAAGCTCAGAACCGACCTTGAGGCTCGATGTCGTAGCAAGACGGGTGGCTTGGGTATGTTGGCGGGAAGGATTCTCTAGGCAGTCTAATGGCTCTTCTCGTTCAGGTTTGGTGCTGGCCCTGCTGAAGGTATTAAGAAAAAGAGAAGACGAGGAAAGGGTCTAACTCTTCCTGGAAGCCGCTGACCAATCTAAAGATCGAAAGATCAGATTGAGAAATCGTGGTATAGTCAATTAGATAGAGACCTATAGCAAAGATACCATACCCCAACCTCAAATGACGACGAATGTCTCGTCATCAACTTGAAAGATTACTTCGATGTGGTGATATCGATGGTATACTCATTGGGTGGCCATCTTTAAACAACGATCCCAAAAAAAACGAGGAGTTTGTAGCGTTCTTGCCTACACATTTGTGTGGGAGGGTATGTATATAGTTAATTACTGATTAATTATGTTGCATTGCCATAATTGGTCAATCTGAGTTGCGTTGCCATATGTGGCCATATCTAATTTGCATCTTTCCGGTATTGACTGAACCAGCGTTTTGGTTTAAATGAACTAGTCCGATGGGTTGGATAGTAGTCAGTCGGTGAAAAAGAGAGTTTGAGTGCAGGTGATAATAGAAGTCGTTGTGTTTTGTGCACTCATTACGGTGTCGACCGCTGGTGTCTTCTCGTTGTACCTACATTGCCGCTACTCGTCGTCCAGCTCGCGACAGTGTTACATGGGGTCTATCAGTATATGCAGGAGACGGGTAAAGGTATCGTGTATAATTCCATGGCCAATATGCTACAGGATATCAATTTCGCCGTGTGTGGGTATTATTGTCTAGTTTAAAGTCCAGTCCACTGGTGGCAAGGTCGCCCTATGCGTGACATTCTTCTCGATTTAGTGGCGGATCCAGAGTTTGGCTGAAGGGGGGACAAGCGACTAAGTTGGTACGACATCATCTACTTTATGACGTCACTCACTCGTCTCGTGACTCGACATTCGAACCGATATATATATTTATATAGAGAAATATATATATATATATATATATATATATATATATATATATATATATATATATATATATATATATATATATATATATAGTGTATATATATATATTGTATTTTTTATATAAACCCACCTACGTGGGTATCTAACACACATTATCCAAAAAACATGTCTGTACAATCTAAAGCCAGTCTAGGCAATATCATTTTGGTGTTATATAGCCAGAGTTTCACCGACAGTTGTTCATGTATGTTACTGACTGCCTGGCTGACTGTCAAATTTCTTTTGAAAGATAGACGTCGTGCGATGGTCTTCAATACTTCCAAACTGTGTGGTGACCACAGGCCAAGAGATCACACAAGAGGGTGGAAAATACTCCCAGTTGATGTGACATTGGCTTCATGACGTTGGTCTTTTTCCCTTTCTCCAGCTGCAGCTGCATTTCCCGCACTGTAAGCTGTTTGGGTAACGTATGACGGTTGCACTGTGTTCCTGACTGTTACATCGAAATAGGTGACACGGACTAGCTTGTTCAAAGTCAGGATGAAAAATATCACCCGGTCTGGCACAAGTATCAGTGTTGCAGCGTTGTTCCTTACGGCAGTTGCCATTATCCACAAGCAAAGCGTGAAAAAGAACATCGCGCATACGGCGTCATGTCGGCGTGTTCCTAGGTTGTTCTGGCCACATCCAAGCAGGTGGTCGCCAAATTTATCTAAAATCTGTCCACAAGAACAGCGCTTGGAACCCAAATCTGCCGAGAAAAGTGGAATGCCCAACCAGATGTGCAACGATACCACAAACTCTCTATGGGGCATGGCGAGGCCAGTGTTGAGGTTGAGGATATTTATTTATTTATACAAGACATGTATGTTACTTACTGTTTTATTGCAAGTTAACACAAACTATGTTTAGGCAAAGAATTTAGTAATGACATGATTTTGTATTTTAGTTACGACAGTACTGTCATACTTTCTTTAACTAAACGTGAATTTGGTTTACGAAATTAGACATTACAGACATAATTAAGATTGAAAACCGCAAACGTTATGCTCATTCGCTGTTTCTCCACAAGCAATTAAATTACAGGAAAATATGCACCGTGGTTTAGAAGAAGCAGTCAGGAGAAGAGCACTACGCTTACTGGATACTATAATATTATGTCCTAGCTACTACACGTATGTATCCGGGATGGGGTCATTCCCAGGACTACCACTCGAAGCTCTGCATGCTTAGATTTACTATTTTAGCATCGCTGCGAATGCTAGACCCTGCGAATTGCATGCATTCGGACAGAAATATTATACTTACTGTTACAGCTACACACACGTGTATCTAGAGAGCATTGAATTAGGCGCTTCTGAAGGGCGCATTGCCCCATGTCCCCATCTAAACCCGCCCTCGATTTCGCTCAATTACCGTCCCTGGAAACGACTACCGTGTAGAAGGCTTTAGGTAGAATCGAGATTTTAATTATTACTAATTAATGTAGGCTTATATAAAGGACTGTACCATGTCGTCGTACTGTGTGAGGTGTAAAAAGAAAACTTCAGAAGCGAATCGCACATGCAGCGGTGATCACAAAGAACACTAGCTTAGCTTACTGTATGTCCCGTATCTAAAGCCAAGAAATCCAGATTCATATCCATGATGATGAAGAAAGCCAAAGCGGGTGGGTTTCTGGGATTGTTAGCTTATTAGAAAACCTGTGCTTTTTGCCCAGCATCTACTGGAGCCACCGCTGGAAAAGCCGAAGTGTGAGCGTCGTTGTGTCCGGTGTCGCAGGGTGCGTTGACTCAGCTTGTTGGAGTGTTGTTTGGTGTTCTAGCGGCACGGCACTTGAAAGTAGCATATCTTTTCGTAGATACTATAGGCAAAATTATTATCCAGTAAAGGATTGACTCATATTGAGGCGTCTATTTCCGAGGGTGATCGGATCGTGCATGAGTGTGGACGGCACGCGGTCTGCAGATTTATGTGTATGCATGCAGTCTTTCTCAAAATACAACCACGGAGTCAAGTATCTTACTTCTCAACGTGATCGACGTGTTTCAATGTACGTACGTGCAGTGGTACTTTCTTGTCTAATGCCGGCTTTAGACTAGATAATTTGGCCCGCGCTAATTTGGCATAATTGGTGGCGTGTTTAGACTATCCGGGCTAACTGGGTGTGGTAATGCGTTTGGCATGCTTTGCTCAAGTGCATGAAGAAGACGCTAGTGTTTTTGCTTCTAATCTTATTTTTGTTGATTCCGGCACAAAACCTTTCTAAAAGATCCTTTGACATGTTCATCAAAGTCTTCAAGGTTGCGAATACGGGACGAGAAATACGGGACTAGGCAGAGGGAAATATACTCTATGTATTGTTGGTCAGTAACACGAAAATATGTAACGTGAGGTTAGGTTTAACTCGAGCCTGGTCCTATGATTTAGCTCGGACTAATTTAGCACGGGCCAGTTTGGCTCGAGTCGTCTAGTCTAGAGCCGTATATCTAGAAGTATTCTATCACATCTCCTCTACTCGTTTGTAGGAAAAGGTGTGCCATTGTTGTGCGTGCATTGACAGTGCACAATCGTGTTGTACACGCAGGCCTCAAGATATTGCCACTGTGTCGTACCGGTGCAGCGTCATTTTTACAAGCGGTAACGTACGTTATCCTGCCACGTGACGGAAATGTCCATCGTTGGAAATGCGATGCCAAAACACGCCTGTTGTAATGAGAGCCCCGCGCTGAGGCCTCCTGCTGGGTAGAGCGTCCTTGAATTTGTACCTAGCTAGCTACACCAAACGCAATTTCTGCATGCGTTGTGAGAGATGGCACGCATATCTTTGGCTCCCCGTGTGCGCGGTCACGTGACAACAAAAAGCGATCACGTGCACGAAGCTACTGCAATCGTGCCTACCAGTGCGGTTTTCTTCTCTTTCCACTGGCTCATATTATAAGACTGTCTATAGTGCCTCAAGATGCTACGAATGCGTTGGAACTATTGCTATATTCCACGAAGGCCTGCTGAAATTCGGATCAAGCTCACAGATTCCATTCTAGATTGAGGTGGACAGGGACTTTTTTAGTTAGCAGTATACTATCATTGCATCATCGGTCTTCGATCATTCAGTTCAACAGCTGCTGATGTATATGAACCTTGCCTACCCTTCTACATGAGTGTCATCTGAAGTATACTAGACAACATTACAACCCACCACTTAACTACATGAAGATAACCAGACACACTGTGCAACTCAGCCAATTTGGACCCAAATGCAATGACAGACTACATTTATATTACTCAAGCACTACACCTGCCAGACACAAAACCTCACAAACATTTCCATTTCCCTACGCTCAGCAGAAGCAAATGCTAAAGCAGGAAGGATACTACATAACAGGAACAGCAACAGCAAAGGTCAAACTTTGTGTCTTAGTATAGGGAGACCTACTTGTAGTCGATCTCTTCTACTCGTTGCACACCCACTGACCATCGAGCTCCTCCTCACGACAACCTGTAAACGAATTGACATTTTAGTCCAATAACATCACTAAGTTTATATCAATGATCAATTGCCATCGAATACTGCCCTTTACACTTACCCAGCACTGCATCACACTCGGGTGGACAATCTCTTGGAATGCAGCGTCCATTATCATCTCTGACACAGACGAGAGTGCTTTCATCGAAGTCTCTCAACTCGATGTCGTCAATCTGAACATCATCATTGCCGCTGCCAAACCCAAAGTACTCGATGGAGATGGACCCCTCCACAGGATCGTAGAAGGGGAGCAAAATAACCGAGTCTCCACTACTGGTGGCTGTGGTGCCATACAGAACCTGCATGTATCCATCATTCGTCTCTTCTTTGTGAGTGCAGACGACAAAGTCTCGAAACAGGGTCCTGTCTCCGAGGCTAAGTGCTACCAGTTGCTTCGTTGAGACTTTCTTTTCTCTTTCCTAAGAGAACATAGTATAGGAAGTAAACAGATGAATAATATCATAGCCAACCTTATATATGGCCACTTCGCTGATTGATATCTTGATGTAATACCATGTGGTGATATCACCCGGACTGGCTGCCAGAGTTACAAAGATCGCTTCTGCTGTGGCTGCGGAAAAGTGAAGACACTGATCGGATTTCATGCGTCGAGTGTTCGACCATTGTGCATTACAGGGATATTCCCTCTCTTTCAGAGTATCTGGATCACCTTCAAAATAGTAAGCTCTTGCTAAAGCTTCCCCGATTCGAGATTCCAAACTCTTTGAATGCCACTGAGTGCTGTCATTGTAGCCATCCATAGAGACAAACATGGTGCCTCCGTTAGCGTCATAATTGAGAACAAGACCAAGCATTGAGAGTCTTCTGGATCCCAAATCACCACTGTTGCCATTGTTATAGCCGTTGTAGAGATGAAGAAGTCCATCTGGAGCATGAGTGTACCATCTGCTGCGATGGAATGTTATGTCCCTACCTGATTTTTCGGGAATTAACAGACCGCCCGATCCCTGCAATGATTCTGACATATCAAATTCCACCCTAAGAGTCTTGTCTCCCTGCCCACTGAGATCGTCCCAATCAAATGGCACAAAATCTTCATCTTCCTCATCACTCTTACAGCTAAGAGCTCCAGGTGGAACATACACAGATCGTGTCGACAGAGGTCCCTATACAACAGAAGGTGACTCGATATGTACAGCTAGACCACCACACTGACAACAATACCTCCTCTAAGTACACAGTTACAGCTGTTTCCAAGGCCTTCTTTCGCAGTTGTATTTCATGTGTCAATATTTTCCTATCCAAGTAAGGACAGTAGATCCTCTTTGGCACCCACTCGGTTGTAGCATTTATACCAGGCTTTGTGATCTCCACACTGATATTGTAATAATGCATGTTCCTCTCTTCATCAAACTCTAAATCACCATTCGCATCCTTAGCCTCACAGCCCCATTTCTGTTCAGCATCTTCTTGAGGAAAGAGATCACTTTCTTTGAAGTCCACAAGATCGGTTATACGTCCAAGGGTAAACTTATACGGTTTAGGATACTTGGCTAGAGAGTCGAGCCAAGAGAGAAATGCTGTCTTGAATCCGGGTGCATACATGTCAGCCAGAGCTGAAGCAATCTCCTGCTCGCCTCCTGCCACTGATAGAGACATGGACTCCCATTCAGTGATCTTTCCCGTTTCCACTGTCTCTTTGTTGAATTCTACAGAGTGGTAGCTGTGGAAAAAGCGCTCCACGTCCTCGCGGATTTCCTCAGCAAACTCCTCCTTACTCTGATACATCTCTCTGGATCCGACCTTGCGAAATTCGAGTTGACCGCCGAACGGACTGGCTTTGATATAGTGAGTTCCCCAACGTAGAACGAAGTCCTCTATAATCAAAACTTATAGGCATACGAACGGGGTAGGGGTGAGGGAAGGGACTGGGGCACATGCCTCCTCAACCAGTTGTCAAGAGAATGACAGGCATAGAAACAGACACTGACATGACAAACTGAACTATAACACTATAGTGTTGGTTTCTCTGTGGAGCATGTATCTAGGTACAGTATATGTCCATTTAGTCTTGCTGTGCAGAGCCGCACTCTTAGGAAAATGTGTACCCCCTCAACCAAATTTTAGCTAGGTTTCTACACCTCTAACTGAACGAAATGACGCAACTAGAACTGACAAACGACGAAACTTGCCACTCACGTAATACGTCCGGAGCTCCCGGTGCGTAGTATTGTAACGGCAAGCTCATAAAATCTTTGAGAAACTCGGGGTTGAGATGGTCGGGCCCAATGGCATCCAGAAACAACTCGTACCTAAAAATCGCATCATTCTCCTCACGCACAGACAGAAACTGATTGATATCTACTAAGCGTTCAGACGCACCTGGCAATGTCTATGACCACCATGCCCATGTACAAGTTCTTGGTGTGAATCTCCGACATTCCGTACGCTTTGGTGACGCTCTTCGACTTTCTGAAGAACGACTTCGACTCTCCCGACTCCTCCATCAGGTAATCGGTGTATTCCTCGGCGCTACCGAACACCATCGTGAACATTTGTGTGTCGTAGATTCCTTGCACGCTCATGCTGTTTGGCACGTTGTGCGTGTCGTACCTGAAACGAGACGTGAATCAAGCGTGAATGACATGCGACATGCCGGCACTCGTGTGCGCAATGGTCTCACTGAAATGAGGCAGAGCAGTCTCTCTGGATGAGGCTGCCACGACGAGACTCTGAGGTGTACTCCGACCTTCCATCGAATCCCGTGCCAATGTACGAAGCGCCGTCAAGCAAATTCTGAAACAGAAGGCGGTAAGTGACTTAAACGTCAATATTATTGTTATTTCTAGATAATCTGGTACAGAACTCAGTGAAATAAGCGTCTTTTCCAGCGTAAATGACGTCCAACTATAACTATTTGCGCAAATCTCGATTCTACAAACCAGTCGACTGCTTTGCATTGAATATTATCGAATTTACCCTCATGCACATATCCGGGTTACGTCACGATACTAGATGACTGACCACTACTGTACAATACCGGTATAGTAAGTTTATGTTTCTGTCGAGAATCGGAGAGAAAGACGGAGTCTGTCTTACCGTGCAAGCGACACCCGACGAGAGTCCCTCGAAGCATGGGTTTTCGGGCGGATAATCGCTTTCGTAGCAGTGGTTGACGACTTGGCCGCCGACGCCATTTTTGTAGTAGAACGGGTTCGATTGTGAGCCTGGAGTTTGCATCGAAGTGTCGTCTCTAATGAAGTTAGCATCCATCGCGACATTTCCTGGATGCAGTACGTCCTGTGACTCGAATCCATCGTCCAATTTGACGTGCACTCTCAACTACAAGTAGAAATATATTATTTGTACACACAACGAGGGTATTGCAACTACTCCAAGAGAGGGAGTTCTATTGCCGTACCGCATTTGCGGCTGCCAATGCTGCCAGGTCTTTGGAATTTTGAAGACCAGCGAGACCCTGTTCCAAGACCTTCCCCAGTACCGCCCCCGCCGCTTTAGCAGCTGATTCCTGAACTTTACTGGATCCTATTTTAGTCTGAGTGTCCCCTTCGTTGTCCGGTGGAATAGTTGCCTCGTCCCTGTCGTCAGCTGCAGCAACGGCGCCGTTTGGTTGCGTGGATTGCAGCAGGACATGTTGCGTTTCAGCCGGTTTTTCAGATTCAGTTTTTTCACTGTTCTTTTGCAGTGCTCGATTGCGAATCTCGTCTTCCATCAAAAACATCGTACCTAGAAACACGAAAACGTGTAACGCACACAACGACAAGCTTGATTTACTCCGAAACTGATGACTGTGATGGGCAGTCTACCTGTTTCGTCTTTCTCGATTCCCGTCCGGATGACGAGAGGCGCCGAGAAGCATTTGTGTACGACGACAGCGTAGAGGAGAGACAGCAGCAAGAAGCTTCTAATGATCGACATGGCACCGCAAAGATACCAACTGCGAATGAAACCGTCTTCAAACTGCCAACCGAACTCATTGAGATTGGTCTGTTGACATTATAACCGCTGTTAATCGAGATGTTTATTTTTCTTAGTGTGGTCTGTTGGTTAAGATATCACATTGCGTCTGCTGACTGGCCTTCAGAGCTTAACTACTAGATGTAGCTAAAGTAATGTCTGTTGACGTATGTCGATAACTGGCTCCATGTACATAGTGGGTATCTAAATCGCTTTTCTCCTAGGAAATTGCGGTGACTAACGTATTGTACGTTTTCCTTCTGCGTAGCATTTAGTGCAAAATGCCGGACATCCATATTGCCATCATATTGTTTGAAAAGCCGAGCAGCAATGTGAATTTGCGGATAGTGAAATGTGTGCGTCTCGTTTGGAACGTTAGATACAATCGTCAATTAAATAAGGCCATCTGTCAAAATGGAATTTCTATGCAACCACACACAGAGAGATCTACAGAGACGAATTTTTGAGCAAACCGCACAGAGACCCAATTGTTCGGCGCAAATTCGATAGCGTCGATTAGCTGAAAACAAACATCGTGTTTAGTCTCCTCGTAATAAATTTAGGAGTAGGTGCCTTGCCTTTATCACTTCGAGGTGGGGACGCCAACAATCCGGATGGCAACATTCACCTCTACTGTGTTGTTGTGCGTTGTTGCTCTCTGCGTCGCGACCGACGGCTATATGACCGAAGGTTGATCCCAGTGCGTTAGTGAATGCGTGCTTTCTAGATAATTTCGTGTTGCTGTAGAATTTGTGTCCGAGTTTATGCCGGAGCTGCTTGATCTTGTTAGAGAAAAAGCTCTCTCTCAACTACCGAATGAAAAGGCGACTGTCACGGTGGATGATGTTAGTGATCGAGATCGGCGCGCTGCGGCTCTGGCCGGGAAGGTTGCAATACAACAGATTTTGAAGAAACAGGCTATGGCCAAGGCTCAGGAGTCGGGCAAAGAGGGAACGGCGGATATCAAGGCTAAGGCTATCGAAATAGCCGGTGAAGTCGCTAGTAAAGCGTTGGACAGCGCGTTTGGAGCTATTTCCGACGCGAAGAATCGGTCGGCAAATCAATTGATGAATGGGGTGAGTGATGATGTTGACGGCAATGTAATATTAACGTGCAGCACGTAGCAAATTATAGAGAACAATTTTTTGGTAGTTTACTGTAACGTGTGACCCTTCCTCCTTTCTACGTATCCCTGACCTCATTACATCAGACCCTCACGGTACGCTCTTTACTTTTAAACTAATAGTTTGCCTGTGTTTTGTTACCCGTGCGTCACATACTGCTTGCTTTTCATGTCCCTTGATTATTCACTAGGTTTGCAGGTAATAAGTGTAGGGAATGGTCGCTAAACCACGCCTCATCAGCGTTCTCCCCAGGATCCAGCGGACCGCCTGCCGTGGCCTTGGTGCATGGGCGTAACAATAATTGTTTGCACGTGCAAGAAGTGTGTAGTGCTGCGGTGCGTACACTAGGTTCAGTTATCACGTTTACAAGAAGGTTCTAGCATGTCTTTCTTACTAAGTATAGCATGTGCAGCAGTATCTTGTGTTCCCTGTAGTGCGTTTAGGCATTACAATTTTAGTACATGCAGTTGTAGGCGGATTGTGGAATGTGGGTATACCCAAGGGTGTGGCTTACGTCTTGTGTAAACAGATGTCAAGTTGTCACAAGAGGCAATTGAGATCTTATAGTTTGCACAAGTTAGGTAGTCAATTATCCATAGGCAACTAACTCTAATAAAGAAAAGTGTAGCAGCTGTCTTGAAATGATTACGAGATGAATGCGCTTGTGTACAAGAGGTCTGGCAAATGTAACTGTAGAAAGAATTGGGCAAAGTATGACTTTTGATGTCCTTAGATTATTGACTATAAGTTTTTGTTCTAATATCTAGGGAAATCACCCGGAGTTAGTTAAACCACTCCTTTGTAAAGGGTGTTTTATAGGGCATGGGGACATGAGGTTAACTTGTGTGATATTGATATGCTGAGAATTGTAAGTACTGCCAAATTATTAAGCGGTATTTTTCTAATGTACAGTAAGTTTTTTGTGTGATGACCTTCCACACACAAGTACCCACAGTGATCTAGACCCACACGATCACCCACGCACGCAAGGAGGCACATGTGTTCATACTCAACACACGATGCAGCAAGAACACACGCAAACGTGCACATACGCGAACGTACACACACACACACAGACACACACACACACACACACACACACACACACACACACACACAGACACACACAGACACACACAGACAGACACAGACAGACAGACACAGACAGACAGACAGACAGACAGACAGATTTTATTGTTACAGATCCTCTACTTGTACACATCCTAAACTTCTATGATGAACCAGTCCTTCACAGCAAAATACTTTAAAACATTAGTGGACTTGTATCTGTACATTAAAGTCAAAAAGCTTGTCCATGTCGTTCCTTGTGTTTGAAACTCTTGACAACTTTTTGAGGATTGCTTTTTGCGTTGCATCTTTGAAGAATCAAAGAGAACCGTTTCCTCCAAAAAGATTTGAATTGTTCTGCACTACAAAAGGGGTCTTCCTCAATACGGCTGCACTGTTTCGAGAGAGTGTGTAAGAAGGCATCGACTTGCAGGCTCCATCTACCAAAGTGCTCAAACACTAGTGGGATACACTTTGATGACGTCCCTCCTGGTAGAATTTCTCCTGTATATTGGTCTTCTTCTCTTCTCTTGTGCGGGCAGCAAACCCATCTTCCCTGTTGGATTGTTTTAGAATGCCTTGACACCATGGGTGTGCCAGTGATATGTCAATATCTAGATTTTGTCCTGATTCTGCATCAAAGAATGTAATGTCTGGGCGATCCTCAGTGTTGACGTATAGATTTCTTGGTTCTTTCTCACAGACAGACAGACAGACAGACACACACACACACACACACACACACACACACACACACACACACACACACACACACACACACATTTATACATACATACAGAGTGGAATATAAGGCAAAATTTTTGGTTGGACATCATGCTCTAGCAAGAGGTTGACCTGACACTTTAAAGTTTGGGCATTCATTCATCTTTGATATCGCAATCATTTCTTGTAATTATCGACATCAGCGTTTACTTCAATTTCTGTATTGGTTGCATTATATTCACTACTGTATCTATATGCTATCAAAATATAAACTGTTACAGGATTGTCACTCCTGCATCTGGGAATCATCAACTCTTAGATTTTTCTTGCTGCTTCCGTCAGTTGTCTAGACTTTTTGGTCGCTCATTGATTCTCTACCATCTATGCAATAACTATTACGCTTTGATCAATCATGTAGGTATGTCCAATCAAAGTAAAATTGTGGTCGGTCATGAACACCAATTGGTTGGTCAATGACCCATGACCGATCGTTATATTCCACTCTGCATACATACATACATACATTTACCATTGATGTATAAAAATATATGAAGATTTGACAGACAGACAGACAGACAGACAGACAGACAGACAGACACACACACACACACACACACACACACACACACACACACACACACACACGCACACACACACACTTGCATGCACACACAAGCTGCAAACACACACACGCACACACCTCGTGAACCTTGAAGCTGCCCGTAGTATGATAGTGGTACCCTTGGATTCCTTGGTTAGGAAAGCCAGGACAAGTGGAACCATTGACAATCTTTGGACTACTCCACAAGAATGCTATCAGGGTTGTCGTCAAGTTTAGCTGCATGCTGCTTTACCAGGCTCATCACATAGAAGTACTAGACTTGAGCACACACACTGGAGCGCGCACGCACGCACGCACGCACGCACGCACGCACACACACACACACACACACACACACACACACACACACACACTGCAGGTTACTGCACGCAGTTATAATCCACTTATGTACCAGGCCCACGTCACGTGCTGCATTAGCATTACAAATCACTTCTAATCTAAATGTTCCTACTTTCATGTAATGTCACTGCAGCCAGACTGGCAGGATAGCCACTATAGCAGCGCTATTAGTATTGCTATGCGCTCCAACAACACTAATTTTATTAGCATTACCAACACTGACACCACCACACCCAACTAACCGTGAGTGTGTAATACATGCATAGACTCGACCCAGTCTCTCTCCGCGCCCTAGTCATTCCCCTGATTGTCAATCCTCTGCGTCGAGTCTAATACATGCAGACCCTCACCACCCCTTCACCTTCAAGCTGTTTCCCATACAGGCAAGAAGTATGCATTGTCGGTTAGTTCATTTTCTACGTACTGTATAGGCCAAAGTGAACGTCAAACTCGATGAATCATTTCAAGGCAAATCCGTCATTTATCCAGGGGACACATCCCTCAATGTCGATTTCGATAACGACCCTATTGTTCCTGAACAAGAATCTCAAGAACAACCGCTCTACTACATGGGTGGCACTGGAGCAATGGTACAAAATTCATGCTTTGATACAGACTTTCCTCCCGATCCGGAATGCTACGAGGGAGCGACGGGCGGTGCAGTCTGCTCGGTATGTGACCTGTCATGTTGACTCGCATGTCTCTTTCTAGTTTCCGTTTTTTATAGACTATTCTCGACGCGGCATCGTTTATTGGCGTAGGCTTTGACGGACGCAGCGAATACAACGCAAAGTCACGCAAACTGAGCTTGATCCAACGCGACTGTTCGGCCGGAAAGTCGTAAGCGCATCACATAACAACAAATTACATACATGCATAACTCTCTTGTTGTAGATACGATGGTAAACAGGTACCGAATTCAATGATGGTCCAGGGCATCTACGATACGGAAGCAAACACGTTCGTGTTTGGCAGCAGAGAAGAGTATAGGCGTTACTTGGAAGAGGGAGCGGCGGTGGGAGAATCGATCGTTTTCTTCGCGGACGCTTTAAAGAACGCGTACGGGGAGGCTTCCTCAGAGACAAAGGAAATGTACTTGGCCATCATGGACATAAACATAATCAGGTACTAAATGTGTCTGGCAAAGATGTGGTATATGCAGTTGATATTAATGGCTGTACACTACTTAGGTATGAGATTTTCTTAGACAGAGTGATTCCAGACAATCTCAATCCGTCGTTTCTTCACGACTTTATGAGCTTGCCGACCAGTTTCGATGGTCCCGGACATGCTTCGCAGTTCAGTGAGTCAATTTGATATTAAAAGCAACCTAGTAATACGTCTGCGTGTATAAACACACCAATTTGTTACGTACAGTTGACTTCATCTTGCGCTGGGGTACGCATTACGTCAAATCGTCACCGGTCGGAGGACAGTTGGAGTTGAGAAAGGCAACGGGAGTCAGCGTGACGCAAGACATAGACGCTTTTGCTCGAGAGGCTCGGAAAGACTTCCAAGGCATCTTCAGGAGTTCTCACGCACGTGATTATCTCGAAACCAGCCAGGAGAACAAAGTGAAGCAAGAGGCGCAAGGTCTCTCCATGAACGCTCAAGGAGGGGAGCAACACATTGGCGCCCTCCTTTCCGACATGTATGGGCCCGGCTTCAAAACAGCTTTAGTTTCATGGCTCGAGTCTCTCGTCACGTACCCTAAACCGTTTGATTTCACTCTTGGCCGCATCAGCGATCTTGTCAACTTCAAGGAAAGCGAGTTGTTTCCGTCTGAGGATACTTATCTGGTTGAACGGTGGGGATGCGAAGCTAAGAAAGCGGCCGGCGAGCTGGAGACCGATGAAATCAGTGGTGAACAGTACTACACGTATCAGGAAGAAGTAATCAAGCCGGATGGCACAGTGGAGTCAGTAACGAAGAGGAAGTACTGCAAGTATTTGTCACGTGAAGAGCTGACGAAGGTGATAGCTCAGAGAAGACGCGCTCTAGACAAAGCCATTTCCATCTACCTTGAGGAGGTAAGTCGTGTGCCAATGTCTTTTCTATATGTAGGCCAGACTAGTGACTTGTGCGTGTACATTGCGTTCCGATTCGATGCGATACGTTTGGTGCATGGAACCACTTTGTGTGTCCACGTATATATACGTCTTCATCACATCGGTCTCATTTGCTCGACTAGTAGCCCGTTCACACTAGCGGATTTTAGCGTGCCAGCACGGTTTGGTCAGCTCCGTTCGATTTTGTCTTGTAGTGTGAACGCTTACCGTGCCGTGCCCACGTAGAGCGCGCGCGAGGAGAGGACTAGTACGAGTCTAGCAAAAATTATCTCACAATGTTTTCGAAATGAATTTTTGAACACGTTGGCAAAAACAATTAGTCTTGTACAAAATACCGCGTAAATTGCCGTAAATTATTTTATGAAAGCCCTCTCTAATGAAGTCCTTATTTTTGTCTCATGTTCGCGCACACAAGCTGTTCTGATATTTGCGACAGAGTCGGCCTATACGTTCATGTGGGTACGTATCCGTGGTTTACAGGTGTAGTATATAGTGCATGTACTACCATGCATGTGTCACCGATGATCTGCATGATGAAGCTGAGGAAGAACGGGGTTTATGATTCGACAGCTGCTCACGACTCATGCACATATTTTATTGTATTGTTTTGACATGTTTGGATGAAAGTGCTTATCTCATCAGAGTCATGAAAGAAGGGTGTGGCAAACAACAAGCACAGCATCGTTTTCGAACTTTTAAAAATTTGTGGATACCGTAATTGTGCCTACGTGTAAGCCTGCCTTGTAGATATTGGCCGAGTGCATATAAATATGTATAGAATCCTGTAGTAGCCCGCAAGTCCTGACATTTACACACAAGACTTTTACTGTATACGTTGTGGTTACGCATGCAGCACATGAAGTTGTATAGGCATAGGCAGACAACGGATTTCCAAATTATTGAGTGTGCTGAACTTATGCTCAGTACACTAGCTAGATGTCAGTGTACATACAAAAACTGGACGTTTGACGGTTTGCCTTTTGCAGGGCCCGATTTCTACGGCGGACACGTTCGTTCCGGGAACGGGTGTCGGTTGCACGACTCCGTATCGTTCGCAGTCTCTACCCGAAGACGTTCCGACGTGGGACGAACTCACTGGGCCTGACGGTTACGAAGAGTTCCACATCAGCTTCGACATGCAGGCGACCCTCTACGGCAGCGGCGGCCGCATCATTCCGGCCAAGTCCGGACACGACGTCGTGTACAAAGACAAGAAATGGTACAAGAAATCTCAAGACGGCCTCGTTCATCTCTACAACGGTTTCGATAACGGCAACAGCGGCAACCTTGCCTCTCAACGAGTGTCTATCCTTGGACTCGTTTTGGACTACAACGACGAAGACGGCACTCTCTACTTGACGGAGGACGCATACGAGGCGAGCGACATCTGGCACTCTTCGGAGGCTAGTAATCTCGTCAACATGTCGTTGGCGTTCTTCAATCCCGAAACGATAGCGGACATCATTACACCGGAGTCTCCGATTCCGTGCAATGTGCACTGGTCGAATATCGACCGCATGGCCATCGACTATTGTCTCAAGTTTTCGGCGTCGTCGACGAGTACGATTTTTGTCGTCTTGGCGGCCGTACCGCGGCTTATCGACACGTGGTACTACGTTCGTATGGCGAGAGACGAAGCGTCGATACACAAGGTGGGTATCGTACGCATGCGCAGAGAGTATACGGTAGTTTTTGCGTATATACATGTTGTATGTTGTATATGCATATGTGCGTCCGTGTGCATGCGTGCATGTGCAACAGACTCTCCCGCAGACATCTCTTTCCAAACATTTTAGCGACGGCGTCCCTAGAACCTGGTTCACAATATCGACGCTGACGCGTATGCTGTCGCTGGAATAGAAAGGTATTCTTGCGTCAATGCTGTGTCTTTGATGCGTCAGCGTCAATATTGTGAACCAGCCTTATACATGTAGCTCGAAAGGCTCTCGACTCGACTTGCCACAAGCAAGGATACCGTCTATTAATATTAATACCTGCTGTAAGCTTTTCTTCCATTGTCATGAATGTACGATTGGTTGGATCACTTACCGAATCGCTCAAACCTTTCTGGTCAAACGTTCCGTTCCGTTACGTCGAACTAGGACACGATCCTATACCAACGTAGCGTAACGTTGCGTATCCGAACGTAACGTCACCTGGTTCACAGACGACTCTAGCAACGTTTAAGTTACGCTACGTTACGTCACGTTATGTTACGTTGGTGCAGCGTAGGGTACGTGATTCGGCCTTTTGCCATGTTTAGTGCGCAACAACGACGCACAGCACCCATGGTGCTTTCGCTACAGTTGAGCGATCTTAGACTGACAACTGAATCATGTTCTCTTGTTAGGCAAATAAGAAAATTGTATCAACGCTCACTAAAAACGCGGCGTCGATTGCCACTAAGGATCTGTATCGAAACTATCTGGTGTGTGCGAGGGAAGACGAGTACGGCGAGTTCCAGCTTTATCACGGTTTGCAGTCGGACGATCTCGTCGGCGGCACCGTACTCCTCCCGTTCTACGACATCGCCGGCGCCGCACACTATCCGCTCCGGTTCTTCGCCTTCGGCTGTGGCAACGACGACGTGCGCATCACCGACGTCTCGGTCGTGCCCTATAACGAGCTCAACATCGAATGCGGAACGGGCGTCGTAGGTCAAAAAGAAAAATGTCTACAGGAACGCTGTGGGGAAGAATGCAGGGAAGCTGGTGAGACCCGTTTGATATCAACGTCGATTCCTTTATTACCGTACTCGCTCGAGTATTACCCCACCCCCATTTTGCGTAGCATCAAAGGAAAAGTTGGAATGGGACGTTACTTGATAGACTGACAACGAGAGGTGTTCATTGGCGGAAGTGATTAATCAGTTAATTCAATCGCTAATGTCACCATCTGTCAATGATAAATTGTTTGGCAATTATGACACTACGAACCCATTGTAGTGATGCCATTCTACTACAGGCATCACAATCCTAGCGAACAGTCACAGTAGAAAGCGCCAATTGTAGCATTAATTAAAGAGCAAAGAGGTGTGTAAATGTAAGAGCCTTTAGGCCAAAGTGGTATTGGAGCTTCCTTGAGCCCTGGGGCTATACCCGAGCGAGTACGACATGTTTTCTTTTTGCTTAAGGTTGCGTCGAATACATTAACTCGGAGGGAGAGATGGATTACACATGCAGCGGAACGATAAATCCTCGAGACTGTCCGTGCGCTTGTATACTCGAGAATAACCCCGAGAGCGTGTCGGGCGTCTACACGATATCCGTCAAGGATTACGATTTCCCGTTCGACGTCTACTGCGATATGACGTCGGAAGGCGGAGGATGGACCGTCTTCCAGATGAGATTCGACGGCACCATCGACTTTACTCGCAACGCGTTCGCCGACTACGAGGAGGGATTCGGCAACGCGAGAAGAGGCGAATACTGGTTGGGATTCGAGCGGCTGTATCTCCTCCTCAACATTCATCGCGAGCAGAAGAATCAGTTGAGAATCGAGGTCGAGGACTGGGAAGGCCACAAGGCGCATTCTATTTATCAGAACTTTGAGTTGTCGGATGGCGACTATAAATTCAATGCTGAGTATTCAAGCGGAGTGAGCACGGCAGGCGACGGATACAGCAAATACTCAGAAAATGGGAAAGCATTTCTGGCGCACTGTAGCAATCCAGACAAAGTCGGAGGCGGACACTGGAAAGCTGACGGTTGCAATTCGTATGCCAACCTGAACGGGATATATTACCCCGAGGAGCACAAGTTTTACCAAGATGTTTCGGTAACGAGAAACATCGACGGCGTCGTTTGGCCGACGGACTGGAGCAGCGACCGTCCGCCCGGTACGTGCAGCCAGTGTTCCGAGTACTACTCGCTCAAAAAGACGTCGATGAGTTTTCGTCAGGTCGGATGATGATGATGATGATGATGATGATGCACGCACTGAAGTAGAAAAACTGTTGCTGCATGCCTGTCGTAGGTTGTAGTGAGTAAGGGATTTTTTTGTGTTGTAGCGTTGCAGGAATGGTCGTTCGTCTTGCTGTGATGTTTTAGTTGTAGTGTGTGGCAAGTGTGGATCTAATAGCAAAGCATTTCAATCGAGGATCTAACGTGCGCTAAAGGACGCTGTTAGGTCTCATATCACGTGATCTATAATCTAACAAATACTCACAAATATTGCAGACGCGCCTCCAGATGTAAATTAACTCTTGAATGGTGTAACAGTAAGAGGCGACCTTGTCTCATTGTTGACCTCTAGAGCACTGACTATATGATATATACCTCAGAAGCCCTTTGAGATACCCTTGTATTCGACCACCCGGAATCAGTTTGCTAAAACTTTCAATCGTTAGCCGCAAAACTTACTTCACTGACTATGGGCGCGTTCTCAGGCAGTTCTAGTACGGAACTGCTAGAACTTGCGTTCGATTTATTTCTGTAACTGCACGTTTGAACTGATTCCGACAGTTCCGTCCGAAGAGCTTGAACTGCTAACTGACGGCGCGCTTTTTGGTGTGGAAGTTCGAGGCTACAATTGACACGCCCCGTTTTTTAAAATTTCCGGGAGAGTCATGGCGCACTACTTGCGGACATCAATATACTGATAGTTTCGTGCGCTCTATCGCTCCGACAGAGAGTATGAAGACGTAATCTAGATCGTAAAAGAAGTGAGGACGGCAGCCGGATGTGATCAAGCCAATGTTTGACCGTTGTTGACTGAACTCGGGGGTGGGTGGGTGGGGGGGGGTGAAACGGATTTTACGCAAGAAAATGTAGCACAAACAGTATACAACTTTAATCCGGAGCCTATAGCTTTACGTGTATCCGTTCTTTAAAATCTCAATATTAAAATCTTACTAGAAGGTTTTGGCTGGTGTAAAAATGTATCTAGATAATAGGTTGCATTTGAGACATTTCGTACGAAAAAGGCGGTACCTCGACTTGTCTTCGATGGTTCCAATGATACTCGATATGACACGTTGATAGTGTCGAATTCGAAAAGACATCGACCGCTCCACCCCAGACAGATGAAAAGACAGACAGACAGACAGAGAGACAACATTTACACAAACTAACTAAACAAACAAAACGAAAGACAGACATACAGCCATCAAACAAAGAGATAAACATACAGGCAGACATACATACATACATACATATAGACAGACAGAAATACAGACAGACAGACAGACAGACAGACAGACAGACAGACAACATTTACACAAACTAACTAGACAAACAAACAAATAAACAAGTAAACAAACAGACAGACAACATTTACGCAAACTAACAAAAAAACACAAACAAACAAACAAACACAAAAAATAGATAAACAGACAAACAGACAACATTTACACAAACTAACGAAACAAACGAACAACAAACAAAAACAAATAGACAGACAGATAGGCAGACAAACAGACAACATTTACACAACCTAACTAAACAAACAAACATACAAATAGACAGACAGACACACAAGCAACATTTACACAAGCTAACTAAACGCTTAACAAACAAATAAACAGACAAACAGACTGACAGCAACATTTACACAAACTAACAAAACAAACAAACAAACAAACGGACAGACAGATAGACAGACAAACAGACAACATTTACACAAACTAACTAAACAAACAAACATTTACACAAACTAACTAAACACTTAACAAACAACAGTTAAACAGACAGACAGACTGACAGCAACATTTACACAAACTAACTAAACATACATGCATACATACATACATACATACATACATACATACATACATACATACATACAGACAGACAGACAGACAGACAGACAGACAGACCCCGGATGTGGATGGCGGGTCAACGTACTTGAATCGCTTGTTCGTTATTAGTAGTTTCTCTCTTCGACTTGCTTTTTTTGCTCAATCCTTTTCGAACGTCGCTTCTTGAGAAGACAGCTTGTCTTAGCTCTTTATCGTTGCTTCTTTTGGGATTCTAGTCGCACGCGGTTTTCTCTTACTGATTTGGCTATGTCTCAATCATCTCAAGAAGAAGAACAATGCCCTATCTCTGATTGCGTCTTCACCGGAGCTCTGAGACGGGTTTTAGATCACTTACGTCAACATCATGACCCTACCGCCTTACCGTCATCGTTCATCACGAATCACGACCTCATCCAGTGTCCCAAATGCTGCTGTTGGTTCAAACGCCTTCAACAACATTATTCTAAATGTAGCAATGCCTATGGAGCCTCTTCTCATCAGACCAATGCTGATTCTCAACCACTTCCGCAAAGGAATTGCATCACCTCCGGAAGAGATGGTGAGCTTCCGGTGTCTTGCCGTACTGCTCTGTCGACGAATAGCTTCTCAAAGAAATAGCAGAAGATATCTAAAGAAGCTGAAGCTTGGGATTTGATTTCTAGCTTGTCGATTGACACCATTCTACGTGCAAAACCACCCAGAACAGTCCAAAAATATCAGCTAATCTAAGATCTACATTTCAAGCTTGCTGCGCAATCCCGCTACGTCGAATAGACAATTGCCCTGATGATGAATGCGCTTGGAAGTTACTATTATTACTACCGAGAATGATTCTACAACCTCTAAGGAGAGGTGGAAAATCAAAGAAACGTGAAATTTTATTAATCTATGAAAAATTCTTAGATTACAAATGGGAAGAATTGCTACAGTTCAACACTCCAGACAACAAGGTTTTACATCAAAATCAAGGATCTTCACGGAAGAATGCAGCTACTCGACTAATAAGATGTGGCGAAATATCAAGAGCAGCAAAGATCCTCAAGAGTCCTGGTTTAGCTCCAACATCACTTGATACCAGAGACAAGCTTACAGCTAAGCATCCGTGTCGGTCTGGAGATCTGGATGATAACATCAGTTCGAATGAAACTTTATTTCAGTTGTCAAAAAAAGATTTGTTCAGCTCAATTCGCGGGTCTCCGCGAGGATCTGGATGCGGTCCATCAGGTTGGAGATATGAACACATTCGCCTCTTACTGGGGGCATGCTCTGTCAGTGACCATCTTTACAAAGCTTGCGCAGTCATTGCTAGGGGTCATTTACCTCATTCAATATCATCTCTTCTCTCAGCTTCCAGACTCATAGCAGTACCCAAGAAAAATGGAGATGTACGGCCAATTGCTGTTGGTGAAGTTTTTCGTCGGATAACAGCTAAAGTCATATGCAATCAGCTAAAGAGCAATTTTGCTGATCATTTGTCACCACTTCAGCATGGTGTGGCAGTAGAGGGAGGATCAGAAATGTTGGTTCATCATATCCAATTAGCCCTTGAATCTAATCCCAGTTGGGCATTACTCAAAACTGATATGTCAAATGCATTCAATTCCGTTAATAGATCAAACCTACTACAGCAAGTAGAATCTTCTTTTCCTGAAATATTAAATCATGTCAAATAGATATATGCAAATGTTGGTCATCTTGTTTACCAAATGGGAGAAGAAACAGTCCTCATCAACTCAGAAGAAGGAGTCCACCAAGGAGACCCGTTAGGTCCAGTTCTTTTCTCCCTCACAATGCATCCTGTCTTGAAGCAGTTACAACTACAGCACAACAAAGTTCAAGTACTAGCATATCTAGATGACATTTTTACTTGGTGAACCCGATGCAACCGTCAATGCAGCCTTACATCTGAATTCATCTCTTACTCCTCTTGGCTTATCAATATGTGATCAAAAATGTGAGCTGTTTACTCCTGACCCACTTAATACCAAACATTGCCCATTCCAAGTGACGAATCATGGGACTTTGGTCTTAGGCATTCCCGTGGGAAGTTCTTCCTTTGTCCTTTCCAAGTCTGAAGACATAGCTCACTCTGGTCAATCACTTTGCTCTGCTTTGTCTCAATTAGAAGATCCTCAGTCAGAATGTCTTCTACTACGTC
Organism: Corticium candelabrum; assembly: GCF_963422355.1. Lineage (NCBI taxonomy): Eukaryota > Metazoa > Porifera > Homoscleromorpha > Homosclerophorida > Plakinidae > Corticium > Corticium candelabrum. Next base: position 6,155,773 of record NC_085091.1, on the reverse strand, counting down.
ATTGCCATGTTCCCAAGTTAAATTACTTGGCTAGGTCAGTATCACCATCTTTATTTCAGTCTGCAGCTGAAATACATGACAACATGACTCGAAGAACGTTTTGTAAAATATTGGGAGTGCCATCATTAGTCGATGAACGGTGGAAACAGGCAACACTTCCTATCAAATTAGGAGGATTTGGAATGACATCGGTCGATGCTATTGCTTCACTCGCGTTTTTAGGAGGATGGATGCATACTCTGTCAAACTTGCCTACTAGGTTCCCTCACTTGACTAACGATGTATCACTCTTGCTTTCAACCGATAATATCTTGAAGATCTCAGCCGATATTCATCGAGCTGTCAAGTCTACTGGTTGTGATGATTGCCAACATTTAAGTGAGTTTGTCAAACAGCCCAAGAAGTTACACCAAAAACGATCTAGTCAACTACATCAGACAAACGTAAATTCCTGCCTGGAAACTTCGATTTCTCAATCAGATAGAGCTGCGGCTAAATATAGATCAATAAGAGGTAAGGGAGCTGGGTCATGGCTGGAAGCCATTCCTACTGAAGAGATTATTGCACTGAAACCCGACAAATTTTGTTTGGCAGCATCTCTGAGGTTGGACATACCTGCACCTTTTGTCAACTGGAACATCCAGTGTGAATGTGGCAAGTTGGCAGATGAATATCATCTTCTTACATGCAAACATGGAGGTGGGCCTGTGTGGCAACACGATAAAATTGTAAATGCATGGAGAACTTGTCTACATGAATTAAAGATTCATCACGAGAAAGAACCTCGACATTGTTACTCTGGAAATGAGAATAGACCAGACATAGTTGTGTATGACTCTGGGTGTAGCTATGACCTTGATGTGGCTATGGCTCATCCTTTCAGCCAAGACACTTTAAGGCAGGCAGCTTTAGAGGAAGGTTTTGCTGCAGCAAGAAGAGAGGAAAGGAAGATGATCAAATACGAAAAACAACAACTTGCTGGCAATACATCAAGCCTCAATTTCACTCCTCTGGTATTTGAACATTTTGGAACATGGGGATCAGAAGCTACCAAGTATCTAAACAAACTAGCCAGAAGATCAAGGGACATTGAAGGCTATACAAATGAAGCTGACTTTAGAGGTTTTTGGAGAAAAAATTCTCAATAATATTACAACGATGCAACGCTAGAGTCATCCTCCACAAGCTGACACGTGTCGTCCCTGGAGAAGAAGATGAGAACATACACAATAGAGACTACCAAAGCAGTTTGCATTAAACTAAAGCTGAACTCAGTAGATTTCTTGTATTTAGTGTTAGAAATGTAACGTAGAGTTTGTGTTTCAATAAATGAGATAGACAGACAGGCAAACAGACAGACAGACAGACAGACAGCAACATTTACAACAAACTAACAAAACAAACAAGCAAACAGACAGACAGACAGACAGCAACATTTACACAAACTAACTAAATTACAAACAAACAAATAAACAGACAGACACACAGACAGCAACATTTACACAAACTAACTAAACAACAAACAAACAAATGTACAGATAGACAGACAGCAACATTCACACAAACTAACTAAACTACAAACAAACAAATAAACAGACAGACAGACAGACAGACAGCAACCTTTACACAAACTAACTAAACAAACAAACAAACAGACAGACAGCAACATTTGCAACAAACTAACTAAACAGCAAACAAACAAATAAACAGACAGACAGACAGCAACATTTACACAAACTAACTAAATAAACAAACAAACAGACAGACAGACAACATTTACAACAAGCTAACAAAACAAGCAAACAAACAAACAGATACATTTACACAATTTAAATAAACAAACAAACAAACAAATAGACAGACAGACAGACAGCAACATTTTTACAAACTAACTAAACAACAACCAACAAACAGACAGACAGACAGCAACATTTACACAAACTAACTAAACAATAAACAAACAAACAGACAGACAGACAGACAGCAACATTTACACAAACTAACTAAACAAACAAACAAACAGACAGACAAACAACATTTACAACTAACTAACAAAACAAGCAACCAACCAAACAGACAGACAAACAGACAACATTACACAAACTAACTAAACAAACAAACAAACAGACAAGGTCAGTGGATGGTCCGGCCCTTTAATTTTCTACATTCAATTTTTATGTTTTCAATTTTTATTTATTTTTATTTTTGTTTAATTTTTAATTTTTTTTTAATTTTAAATTTTATTTTAATTTTTAATTTTTGCTTGCATTCTTATTAGTTTTAACTTTAAATTTTAATTTGTAGTTTTTTCCTTTATATTTTTTGTAAAATTGTTTTTCATCTTTTGATGTTTGGTTCTTGTAACCTTTAGATTTATTTTTTAAAGTTTGATATTTAGGCACCTACGTGGTCAAAACTAGAAACTTGAACTCGCAGTTCGCTTATTCAATTTCTAACATGAATAGAAAATTGAAAATTGAAAATTGAAAGACCGACACTAGACACAGCTGCATCTCAGCGGGGCTTAACCTCGAACACGTGTCTTAGGAGATCACATTTCCAACAACAAGTAAGTGTTTGCTTTACTTTCCGTAACTAGTCTGTCCCCAGACTCTCTTGCGCTTGTCTTGTCCGGTGCTCGCGATTGGAATAATTATCAGAGCCCGGTCTGAGGCATCTTGCTGGGTACAGTGTCCTTAATTTAATTGAATTTGTACTAGCAATTATTGAACAGTTCACTATCTAGTCTAGCTGAGCGAACTGGTAGCGCGTAGCCACGCACGGGCACTGACCATGCAGAAACGTCAAGGATCGCGGGAGAACGTATTTTGCACCCACTTCTGCGTGCGTTGTGCACCCAATGCAACTTCTGCATGCGTTGTGAGAGATGCATAGACGATTCTTTGGCTCCTCGTGCGCGCCGCCACGTGACAACAAACGACAAGTGTACCAGCAAAAAACAAGCGGAGAGCGATCACGTGCACTAGAACTACAATCGTGCTTAGCTGCTGGGACTAAGAATAGGCAGTGTAGGTAAATTTTGAAGTCTTTCATCGTTTCGTGTGCCATCGTTAGCTAATTAGGTAATTAGCCGGAGTTTGCTCTTTCCGTATTGTAAGGCTGTCTGGTGCCCCAGATGCTATGAGTTGGAACTATTTCCGGAGACGATATTTGGGGGCGGAGCTTCTATACAACATGCGCAATCTGGAAGGTAACACACACCTTTCGCCGATCTCTCGCTGTATGTACGAAGTCCACGTTTCCGGGTCTGCTTCTGAACCGTAGATCATCTTGCCGTTGGCTAGACTTTGTAAGTAAGTTCACTACTTACCATTTCGTGCATTTTGTGAGAGACTGTGCCTGCGTAGAGATGCGTAGGAAGCCATTTCTTGAGTACGGCTTCTTGAGGGTAAGTAAGAGACTGTTGTTCAAGCTGAAGTCGCCTGATTCACAGTTTGAACAGATACACGTGGAGTGGAAAGACAGACCACTCATTGCCTAGCGATGGAAGTTTTATCAGGTGAAGATTTTGCGGAGGGGAACCCATTCGGGGTAACCGAACGTGACGCACTGTGTGGCTGAATAGGACTACTTGTTTCTCCCATCTAGCGTTTTTGAACTGTGGAACTGTGAAACTGTGTATCTTGTCGAACTAGAGTCAGCAAAAATTCGTCTAGCCTATTCAACCTTCATGGAAGGGGGTGAGCTCATGAGCGCTTCTAGATCACTCGATGTACTTGGCCTGATTTTTTGTTTGCTATACAGAGTAATAGTCTTGGCTGCTGGTTCAATCCAACTCCACTGTATCAAGCACATTTCTCGACACAAAACCTGTGTAAAACTTGATTTTATCATTTAGCAGTGTGTTGAGCGATTCAGTGCAACTCAGACTTTGCAGATGCAAGGTCTTACTCGAGAACTCTAATCTTGCTTTCAAGTTCCACTATTTCATTTGCTTGCTGTTCAATTGTCCGACGTAAACCATCAGCTTCAGCCTCAGTGACATTTTCGACAATCAACATCTTCACTTCTATAGGATCACTATAGACTCTAGACATGTTTTGAGCAACTGACCTGAGGATGAGGTAGAATAGCCTCTGCTTTATGATTTAGACATTGCAGCTATGGAATAGCTAATGCGCGTGTGTTGTGTTACTTTAGATATAACTGTTGCTGGGACTTGTAGGCTAGCAGTGCTAATTGTAATATACAGACTGTAGTGTGTGTACTCTGATCTGCGTCAGTATCTATTGAGTGCAAGTTATCACAGTAACATCTTCAACTTGGCCAATCACATATATACAGAAGCAAGCTAGTCTGCCCAGAAACAACCCGGAACGTCCTACATCATGTAACATGTCTAGTTACCTCAACTAGGTTCCCAGGTGGCATGATTTCACTCGCTAAAACTGATCCATCACTAGACAATGAGTAGTCTGTGCTTCCATTCCACGTGTATCTGTTCAGGGTGTGAATCAGGCGACTTAAGCTTAAACAGCAGTCTCTTACCCTTGAGAAGCCGTACTCAAGAAATGGCTTCCTATGCGTCTCTACGCAGGCAAACGTCTCTCACAAGATGCACGGAATGGTAAGTAGTGAACTTAGTCACACAGACTGGTCAACGGAAAGATGATCCACAATCCAGAAGCAGACCCGGAAACGTGGACTCGACGAAAGGTGCGTGCTACATTCGAGATTGCGCATGCTCTAGAAACTCCGCCCCAAAATATCGTCTAGTCCACGAAGTACAGCTAGAATTCAGATCCAAGCTCACGGATTCGACGCTAGATTCACTTGGACTAAGGATAGACTAGTTGTGCTCTAGACCACCATTTCATCATTGGTCTTCATTCAGTTCCACAGCTGCTGATGCACCTGAAACTTAGCCTTTTAATTAACACGCGACAAGTGTCATCTGTAGTAGACAACATTACAACCAACCACCTAACTACATGAAGATAACCAGACACACTGTGCAACTCAGCCAATTCGGACCAAAATGCAATGACAGACTACATTTAAATTACTCAATAACTACATCTGCCAGCCACGAAACCTCACAAATATTTCCATTTCCCTAGGCTCAGCAGAAGCAAATGCTACAGCAGGAAGGATACTACACAACAGGAACAGCAACAGCAAAGGTCATACTTTGTGTCTTAGTAGGAAGACCTACTTGTAGTCAATCTCTTCTACTCGTTGCACACCCACCAACTATATAGCGAGCTCCTCCTCACGACAACCTGTAAACGAATTGACATTTTAGTCCAATAACATCACTAAGTTTATATCAATGACCAACTGCCATTGAATACTGCCCATTACACTTACCCAAAACTGTATCACACTAGGGTGGACAATCTCTCGGAATGCAGATTCCATTATCATCTCTGACACAGACGAGAGTGCTTTCATTGTAGTCTCTCAACTCGATGTCGTCAATCTGAACATCGTCATTGCCGTTGCCAAACCCAAAGTACTCGATGGAGATGGACCCCTTCACAGGATCGTAGAAGGGGAGCAAAAGAACCGAGTCTCCACCACTGGTGGCTGTGGTGCCATACAGAACCTGCATGTATCCATCATTCGTCTCTTCTTTGTGAGTGCAGACGACAAAGTCTCAAAACAGGGTCCTGTCTCTGAGGCTAAGAGCTACCAGTTACTTCGTTGAGTTTCTCTTTTCTCTTTCCTAAGAGAACATAGTATAGGAAGTAAACGTATGAATAATATTATAGCCAACCTTATATACAGCCACTTGACTGATTGATATCTTCATGTACTACCATGTGGTGATATCAACCAGACTGGCTGCCAGAGTTACAAAGATCACTTCTGCTGTGGCTGCGGAAAAGTGAAGACACTGATCGGATTTCATGCATCGACTGTTCGACCATTGTGCATTACAGGGATAGTCCCTCTCTTTCAGAGTATCTGGATCTCCTTCCAACTAGTAAACTCTTGCTAATGCTTCCCCGATTCGAGATTCCAAACTCTTTAATGTCACTAAGTGCTCTGATTGTAGCCATCCATAGAGACAAACATAATGCCTCCGTTAGCGTCATAATTGAGAACAAGACCAAGCATTGAGAGTCTCTTGGATGCCAAATCACCACTGTTGTAGCCGTTGTAGAGATAAAGAAGTCAATGGAATGTTATGTCCCTACTGATTTTTCGGGAATTAACAGACCACCCGATCCCTGCAATGATGCTGACATATCAAACTCCACCCTAAGAGTCTTGTCTCCCTCCCCACTGAGATCGTCCCACTTAAATGGTACGAAATCTTCATCTTCCTCGTCACTCTTACAAGCTAAGAGCTCCCAAAGAAACATACACATATCGTGTTGACAAAGGTTCCTATACAACAGAAGGTGACTCAAAATGTACAACTAGACAACCACACTGACAACAATACCTCCTCTAGGTACACAGTTACAGCTATCTCCAGCGCCTTCTTTTGCAGTTGTATTTCATGTGTCAATTATTTCCGATCCAAGTAAGGACAGTAGATCCTCTTCTGCACCCACTCCGCTGTAGCATTTATACCAGGCTTTGTGATCTCGACACTGATATTGTAATAATGCATATTCCTGTCTTCATCAAACTCTAAATCACCATTCGCATCCTTAGCCTCACAGCCCCATTTCTGTTCAGCATCTTCTTGAAGAAAGAGATCACTTTCTTTGAAGTCGACAAGATCGGTTATACGTCCAAGGGTAAACTTATACAGTTTAGGGTAAACTTATACAGTTTAGGATACTTGGCTAGAGAGTCGAGCCAAGAGAGAAATGCTGTCTTGAATCCGGGTGCATACATGTAAGCCAGAGCTGAAACAATCTCCTGCTCGCCTCCTGCCACTGATAGAGACATGGACTCCCATTCAGTGATCTTTCCCGTTTCCACTGTCACTTTGTTGAATTCTACCGAGTGGTAGCTGTGGAAAAAGCGCTCCACGTCCTCACGAATTTCCTCAGCAGACGCCTCCTTACTCTGATACATCTCTCTGGATCCGACCTTGCAAAATTCGAGTTGACCTCCGAACAGACTGGCTTTGATATAGTGAGTTCCCCAGCGTAGAACGAAGTCATCTATAATCAGAACTTATAAGCAAATGCCCCTCAACTTTTCCAGCTGTCAAGAATGACAGACATAGATACTGACACTGTGGAGCATGCATCTAGGGACAGCATATGTACATTTAGTCTTGTGCAGAGCCACGGTCTTAGGAAAATGTGTGCCCCCTCAGCCAAATCTTTGTCTAGGTTCCTACGCCTCTGACTGAACGAAATGACGCAAATACAACTCACAAACGATGAAACTTGACACTCACGTAGTAAGTCTGGACCTCCCGGTGCATAGTATTGTAGCGGCAAGCTCATAAAATCTTTGAGAAACTCGGGGTTGAGATGGTCGGACCCAATGGCATCCAGAAACAACTCGTACCTAAAAATCGCATCATTCTTCACACACAGACAGAAACTGATTGATATCTACTAAGCGTTCAGACGCACCTGGCGATGTCTATGACCACCATGCCCATGTACAAGTTCTTGGTGTGAATCTCCGACATTCCGTACGCTTTTGTGACGCTCGTCGACTTTCTGAAGAACGACTTCGACTCTCCCGACTCCTCCATCAGGTAATCGGTGTATTCCTCTGCGCTACCAAACACCATCGTGAACATTGGTGTGTCATAGATTCCTTGTACGCTCATGGTTTTTGGCACGTTGTGCGTGTCGTACCTGAAACGAGACGTGAATCAAGCGTGAATGACATACAGCATGCCGGCACTCGTGTGCGCGCAATGGTCGCACTCAAATGAGGCAGAGCAGTCTCTCTAGATGAGGCTGCCACGACGAGACTCTGAGGTGTACTCTGACATTCCATCGAATACTGTGCCAATGTGCGAAGCGCCATCAAGCAAATTCTGAAACAGAAGGCGGTAAGTGACTAGAACGTCAATATTATTGTTATTTCTATATCGGGTACATAACGCAGTGAAACAAGCGTCTTTCCCAGCGTAAATGACGTCCAACTATAACTAGTTGCGCATATCTCGATTCTACAACCAGTCGACTGCTTTCTATTGAATATTATCGAATTTACCATCATGCACATATCCGGGTTACGTCACATTACTAGATGACTGACACTACTGTACAATACCGGTATAGTAAGTTTATGTTCTTGTCGAGAATCGGAGAGAAAGACGAAGTCTGTCTTACCGTGCAAGCGACACCAGACGAGAGTCCTTCGAAGCATGGGTTTTCGGGCGGATAATCGCTCTCGTAGCAGTGGTTGACGACTTGGCCGCCGACGCCATTTTTGTAGTAGAAAGGTAGTAGAAAGGGTTCGATTGTGAGCCTGGAGTTTGCATCGAAGTGTCGTTTCTAATGAAGATAGCATCGACCGCGACATTTCCTGGATGCAGTACGTCCTGTGACTCGAATCCATCGTCCAATATGACGTGCACTCTCAATTACAGATTGAACTAGATCATTCATCGGTAAACGAGGGTATTGCAACTACAAGACAACAAGTTCTATTGCCGTACCACATTTGCCGCTGCCAGTGCTGCCAGGTCTTTGGAATTTTGAAGACCAGCGAGATCCTGTTCCAAGATCTTCCTCAATACCGCCCCCGCCGCTTTAGCAGCGGATTCCTGAATTTTACTGGATCTTGTCTAGTCTGATTGTCCTCTTCATTGTCTGGTGGAATAGTTACCTCGCTCCCGTCGTCAGCTGCAGCAACGTCGCCGTTTGGTTGCGTGGATTCCATCAGGACATGTTGCATTTCAGCCGGTTTTTCAGATTCGTTTCTTCACTGTTCTTTTTCAGTGCTCGATTGCGAATCTCGTCTTCCATAAAAAACATCGTACGTAGACACGAAAACGTGTAACGCACACAACGGCAAGCTTGATTTTAACCCAAAACTGATGACTGATGATGCAAGAGTGTACACCTGTTTCGTCTTCTTGATTTCCCATCCGAATGACGAGAGTCATTTGTGTACGACGACAGCGTAGAGGAGAGACAGCAGCAAGAAACTTCTAATGATTGATATGGCGCCGCTAAGAGACCAGCTGCGAATGAAACCGTTTTCAATGAGATTGTTCTGTTGACACTGTATCCCCTAGCTCCTTCCCATAGTATTGTTTATTTTTCGTAGTGCACTCTGGTAGTTTAGATATCAAATAGCGTCAGCTGACGTGCTTTTCTCATAGCTTTACGCGTAAATACCGATGTAGATATCTAACGTAATGCTGTTGACGTTTGTCGATAACTGGCTCTAAGTACAGAGTGGGTATATTGCTTTTCTCCTAGGAAATTGCAGTGAGTATATAACATATTTTACGTGTTGCTTTTGCGTAGCATTTAGAGCAAAATGTCCGACATCCATATTGCCATCATATTGTTTGAAATGGCGAACACCAATGAAAATTACACAATACTGGAATGCGTGCATCACGTTTGGAGCGTTAGATAAAATCGTTAAGGCCATCTGTCAAAATAGAATTTCAATGCGAGACCACCTACAGGGATCTACAGAGACAAATTTTTGAGCAAACCGCACAGAGACTCGATTGTTCGTCGCAAATTTGATAGCGTCGATTAGCTAAAAACAAACATCTTAGTTAGTCTGCTCGTAACAAATTTGGGGTAGATGCCTTGCTTTTATCATTTGGAGGTGGGGACGCCAACAATCTGGATGGCAGCATTCACCTCTACTGTGTTGTTGTGCGTTATTGCTCTCTGCGTCGCGACCAACGCCTATATGACCAAAGGTTGATCCCAATACGTTTGTGAATGCGTGCATGCTTCCTATATACGATTTCGTGTTGCTAGAATTTGTGTCGGAGTTTAGAGAAAAAGCTCTCGCTCAACTACCGAATGATAAGGCGACTGTCACGGTGGACGATAGCGATCGAGATCGGCGCGCTGCGGCTGTGGCCTGGAAGGTTGCAATACAACAGATTTTGAAGAAACAGGCTATGGCCAAGGCTCAGGAGTCGGGCAAAGAGGGAATGGCTGATATCAAGTCTAAGGCTGAAGTCGCTAGTAAAGCGTTGGACAGCGCATTCGGAGCTATTTCCGACGGCAGGAATCGGTCGGCAAAACAATTGATGAATGAGGTGAGTAATGATGTTGACCGCAATTTAATATTAACGTGCAGCACGTAGCAAATTCTAGAGAACAATTTTTTGGTATTTACTGTAATGTGTGATCATTCGTCGTTTCTAAGTATTCCAGACCTCTATAACACCAGACCCTCACTGTACGCTTTTTTCTTAGACTAATAGTTTGCCTGTGTTTTGTTACCCGCGCGTCACATGCTACTTGCTTTTTCATGTCCCTTGATTATTCACTAGGTTTGCGGGTAGTAAGTGTAGGAAATGGTAGCTAAACCACAGCATTCTCCCCAGGATCTCTCAGTCCAGCGGACCGGCTGCCGTGGCTTGGGGGATGTGGGTAACAATAATTGTTTGCACGTGCAAGAAGCGTGTGGTGCCGCGGTGCGTACGCTAGGTTCCGGTATAGCGTTTACAAGAAGGGTAGAGCGTGTCTTGCTTCCTAAGTATAGCATGTGCAT
>NC_085091.1:6127683-6142683 GCF_963422355.1 Corticium candelabrum | reverse complement strand
ATGGCGACTATATACTCAATGCTGAGTATGCAAGCGGATTGAGCACGGCGGGCGACGGATACAGTAAATACTCAGAAAATGGGAAACCATTTCTGGCGCACTGTAGCGACTTCTTCAACATTGGAGGCGGACACTGGAAGGCTGACGCTTGCAATTCGTACGCCAACCTGAACGGGATATATTACCCGGAGAAGTACAAGTTCTACCAAAGCGTTTCCATAACGAGAAACATCGACGGCGTCGTTTGGCCGACGGACTGGAGCGACGAGCGTCCGCCCGGTACGTGCAGCCAGTGTTCCGAGTACTACTCGCTCAAAAAGACGTCGATGAGTTTCCGTGAGGTCGGATGGTGATGTGATGATGAGAGACTCCGTGGATGATGCACGGACTGAAGTAGAAAAACTGTTGATGCATGCCTGTCGTAGGTTGTAGTGAGTATGGGATTTCTGTGCGAGTTGTAGCGTTGCAGGAATTATCGTTCGTCTTGCTGTGATGTTTTAGTTGTAGTGTGTGACAAGTGTGAATCTAATGTCTTGCTGTGATGTTTTAGTTGTGTGGCAAGTGTGGATCTAATAGCAAAGCATTTCAATCAAGTGAGGCGTCTAGCGTGCGCTAAAGGACGAAGCTAGGTCTTATATCACGTGATCTATAATCTAACAACAACTTTCTATAAATATTGCAGACCCGCCTCCAGATGTAAATTAGCTCTTGAATGGTGTAACAGTAAGAGGCGACCTTGACTCACTGTTGACTCCTAAAGCACTTACTATATGATCTATACCTCAGAAGCCTTTTTGAGATACCCTTGTATTCGACCATCCAGAACTTTACCAGTTTGTTAAAACTTTCAATCAATAGCCGCAAAACTTACTTCATTGACTATGGGCGCGTTCAATGTACAGGTCCGACAGTTGTAGTATTCTAGTACGGTGTATTTCTGGAACTGCATGTTTGAACTGATTCCGACAGTTCCATCCAAAGAGCTTGAACTGCAAACTGACGGCGCGCTCACTAGTCTGGAAGTTCGAGGCCAGAATTGACACGCCTCTTTTCTTTAAATTTCCAGAACAGTGATGGCGCACTATTTGCAGACTGCAATAATATACTGATAGTTTGGTACGCTCTATCGCACCGCGTGAGGAAGATTGGCGTCCACTTTTCGAAGCAACAAGAGGCGCTGCTAGCTAAAGTCGATTTGCTAGTCATTGGATTGGTAGCTGATGAAGTCGTATAGTATCTGCGTTGACATCATTTCGGTTAGCAGTTCCGGTTCACAAAGTATATTTGTCGTTCGATTTAGTTCTGGTTCTGTCAGTTCCAACGGTTCCGACACGCCCTCATTTTTAGTTCTAGAACTGCAAATCGAACGCGCGCTATGTAATTGGTTGTGTATCTTAGACGTCTTGTTGTATACTGTAAAGCTGGATTCACACTAGCCAGCGCAACATAATATATTATGATAACCAGGGGCGTACTCAGGCATGTTTCCAGGTTGCCACCAAGAGATGGGCGTCACCTTTATGTTAGCGCGAGTGTCAAGGTTGCTACACCGTTAAAATCCTTTTCTAGAGACTGTACTGTAGATAATCTCAAGAAGATATTTGTTAGATCCTTAAAGTGATGCCGTGCAGCTGTAGCAAACAGGCTTGGATTTAGACGTGAAATGACAACTAAGATGCTTTGTGTTATTGATATTAATATCGATATTAATTTTGTTTATATTAAGTTTGGAAAACCTAACAAATAATCGTGGGTACGCCTCTGATAACCACGAACACCACAACTCAACGCAAGACCATTCACATTTGCCATTTTTTGACGCAACGCAACGCAAGGACTAGAACCAGATTCTATTTTCCCGCCACACGCAAGCGAAAGTAGCCACGTAAGGTGAGCTGCGAGCGGAGTTTCGTAAACTGCGCATGCAGATAAACGTTAGCAAAGTCACAGAGGTGACAGAGGGTATGAAGACGTAATCTAGATCGTAAAAGAAGTGAGGACGGCAGCCAGATGTGATCAAGCCAACCTTTTAACCATTGTCCACTGAATTTGAGTGGTGAAACGGATTTTACGCGAAAAAGTGTGGCACAAACAGTTTACAACTTTAATCCGGAGCCTATAGCTTCACCTGTATCCTTTCTTTAAAATCTCAATATCAAAATCTTACTAGAAGGCTTTGTCTAGTGTGAAAAATATATTTATATCATTGGTTGTATTTGACATTTTGTACGAAAGGCGGTACGTACCTCGACTTCTCTTCTATGGTTACGACGATACTCGTTATGACACGTTTGTAGTGTCGAAAACATCGACCTCTCCACCTCATTGTCTGTTCGAGGTCATCGAAACGCTAGAGATCGATTATATCGTGACTGTCTTATGGCCCACGGTTTATCTTACCTGTGGCTTGCTGTGACGTTGCTCGCCTTCAAGTGGATAACAGTTAGATATAAGAACAAAAAACACAACGTCTGAGATAAAACTGCGATTGCATCATATCTTGTGAATACTTTCAGGCTGCAACCTACCATATTACGGTCGGAATTGTACGTACCTGTAAGAAACTGTATTCTCGCGTTGGGAACGCACCCTAGACACAAATACGCATGCAACATCTTTCGTTGTTTGTCGATCTGTGCAGATATGTGTGGAGGTAATCTGATGGGGTCATCGGGCGTAATTCGTCTTCATGGTTATGACTCTTGCAACGAACATTAGGAGAATTCGGTGGAGTGTGTGTGGAATATTATTCCTCGAGTGGAGAACGTGTTCGTCGTCATCGCTTTCGATTTCTTTTGTTTCTACTCATCCGTTGTCTGGACACTCCACTCCATTAGCTTACTTTAAACGCACTGAAACTCACGCGGTGGTCCATAAAGCTCCTCTTCGTCTTTTGTTTCACTCTGATGGTAACTCGACAGAACGAGCGTTCATTTTACGTTACACAACTGGTCAGTAGAAATATGTATACAATTTAACTGTTTGATATTAATGCAAGAACTCCCTATTTAGGAAAACCACCCAGCTTTCTTTCACGAACGTCCACTCGATCTGTGAAGGAAGGTGACCGAGTGTTACTGCCATGTAACGTGACCGGAATGCCACCACCTGTAGTGACGTGGTACAAAAACGGGTTGGAGATCGGAGTTGGCTCTGATCTTTTGTCTGAATTTGAATTGCAAGGAACCTTCTACTAATAAGAAACGTGACGGAAACAGACGCTGGTAATTTTCGATGCAGAAAAATCGTGTTTCCATCTGCCACAACCCAAAGTGCCGGTGCCTCCTCGTCACGCAGCTTGACCGCAGATGTGAACGTACGCGCCGACAATGACAGCCCAGAGATCATCGAGTGACACAGTAGAACTCGATCTACAATCATTGTCTAGCACTATTGAGTCTAGTAGCTATACCTAGCATTGACATAGTAGTCTACGTAGTAACTAGGTCTAGCTGTAGCTGACTAGCTATGACCATGTTCTTTCAGTTGTAGCCGCACACTGTTCTACGTTAGCTAGTTGAGTTAATTAATTGAGTTGGGCAAATGGAGTTCAGTTGAGTTGACTTCAACTAGAGTCCAGAAGGCGTTGTAGAAAACGACAGACGTGCATGTCTGTTTACTTGGTGAGTTGTGCGACGACATGCAAATGAGAAATGTGCCCTGCTAGAGTACAACGCCCACCCTTGTATCCGGTACCGGTACTGTGTACTACATTTATAGTGTGCCCGTGAAAGAGCGCAGTCTACTACTTAATTAATTGTAGTAGGTTGACGGTTTCGATGTTTTAATTGTGTCTTGATTTTCCCTAGACAACAAACGAATCTGTATACTTCGTCACCACTCTTGCCAACTCGGCGATCCGCTAGTCGGGAGCCAATCTAATATATATTCGTAGCATTTCCTCTCCAACCGGTTCATCTGCCGTAAAGATAGTGTGTTGTGCACAATGCACGTACCTACACAGCTAGAAACCGCGGTATTCATTGGCACAACGTTGTGTGTCAGAGCGGAGTTGTCAAGAGCTGCCGATGTGGTTTGGCACGCGACGGAAAGTAAAGTAAAACAAACACCTGCATGTGTTGGAAATGTGATCTCCTGAGACACGCGTATCGTACGAATGGGAGTCCCGCTGAGACCCCCGCTGTGTCTAGTGTCTTCGGTCATTTCAATTTTCTATTTCTATTTTCTATTCATGTTAGAAATAGAAAAGCGATCTGCGCGTTCAAGTTTCTAGTTTTGAGCACATAGGTGCCTAAAAATCAAACTTTAAAAGATAAATCTAAAGATCACAAGAATCAAGCATCAAAAGATGAAAAACCATTTTTTACAAAAAATAAAAATAAAAATAAAAAATAAAAAGTAAAAGATTAAAAGTTAAAATTTAATAAACACAAAAATTGTAATTAAGAATGCAAGTAAAAAAATTAAAAATTAAAAATAATGAACTAAAAATTGAAAATTGAAAGTTAAAACATGAAAATTAACATGTAAAAAATTAAATGGCCGGACCATCCACTGACAATGGTGCTCCAGCATATTCTATCATCTTATACCATGCACGAGATGTATCAAGTAGTAGTCACACAGACATAGCCATGAGAGACTTTTGCATCAGTACTGGATGCAGACGGAGAATTTTTTGAACTTTTTCCATCCATCTGGAAAAACTAGCGATATCAATGCTTCAAGAGTCTATCATTACTGCTGTGACAACTGCAAAGCCAGCTGCAGATGTGGTGCATCCTACTGCCAGGACCCACTGACTCTTCAATTTAGTACTCCACAAAGACACAAAGACGAACTGCTCTACAGACATTAGCCATAGGCGCCTGTCCGTGCAGGATACTCACAGATCAGCATCTTGAGGACCTCATAGAAGCCTTAAATGCTACTATAAAAATGCAAATGAAAGTATAGAAACACCACTGTTAGCTGGACATGACCTTATTGTTTGTCATTCTCCTCAGATTGTTGTAAGCATTTTTAAATTTGCAAGATACATTGGTTGCTTAGAAGATCTGCAAAAACTATTAACAGTAGTAAGTCTAGATCATGCAAAGCCTGTCATTGGTATTTTAGATGAAATTACAAATCATTGAGTTGCTGGTACATTAGTTTCTTTATTTCAACAAATAATATACATATACAATACAGGTACTGTTAGTGTATACTGTATATATGCTAATTTAGTCAGACATATAGTGTCTGTCACGTCTTTCAGTTGTAGACTGATCTATATCACTATCTACAAAGTCATATGTGATATAGTAGTATCAAACAATTGCTGTGATGCAAGCTTAATCTTTTGCTTATTTAGCCAAGAAAACAGATTTGAAACTGACACGTATGACAATTAACGTTCTGGTACATACTGAAAGACACCTTCTTCAATAAGCAAAGTAACTAGCTTTTGTAAATCTTCCTCATCACTTCGCCTAGTGTGTTGTCCTGAGAGTACATGCGTACTAACAGACTTATCTACTTTGTTAACAACTTCACTGACACTCTTCAGACTACAAGACACTCTTCAGACGACAAGACACTCGTGCAAGTGTTATATCAGTCAGATTTGGCCCTAAACGGGAGGTCAGAGATTTCACAGTATTGTTTAAATGTTCCAGATGGAGGTTACACGATATGTTATGACCACTTGAACCATGGAGATTAACAAAGCGGCCCCAAATCACTCTGTAAGCCATCCTTGGAGTCAAAAAAGCTTGAGTTTGTGAAAGAAGATGAAAAGCCTCAGTGCTATATTTTTCTACCATGGGACTGAAAGTGTAACAAACAGACCTTCCATAAAGTAAAAACACGATCTCCATCTCCCTCTCTGACGGTATCTTGGAAAGCTTGATTAGTTAAGCCCATTGACAAAAGACTGGATGCATAGTGAAGGACACGATCTGGCTGTTGTTGGAAAGCATCGTGCTCTTCTGCACTTGCCTGCATTTTCTGAAGAAATGCTGAATCTTCATGGCTTTTACGGTGACGTTTTAAAGCCACTCCATTGCAACGATATGTCTTGAGACATCCAGGGTAGCCACAGGAGAAAGACTGTTGATTTGCGCTTGGAGTAGCACTAGCTAGCACTACCAGTCATTTCCGTGACAATTGGAAAGACATGTCTGTCTACCAAAGCCCTGCATTGCTTCTTTATGTGGCTTTTCATTTCTTTTCCTGCTGATCTTGTGCTGCTGTTGAATGAAATGCATGTTCCTGAGACAAATTATACAAAGCAGAACTACATAAACCCACAATCTTGTTGAACTAATGATTATATTATATACCATTATGGCATAGGATGACTGTCCATAGAAGGCATTTTGAAGTGATCTAGTGCTGCTGCAATGACATGCGCCCGTGTCACTATGTTCAGGAACTCTTCAGAAGGACTAAAGTTTCCTTTCACTTTTCCTTTGACATTTCGTCTTTGAATGTAGTTTCTCAGCTGATGCAGAGTTCCAGTATCAGACTTGGAATCTGATCGATAAAATCTCATCCAAGCTACCTGTACATACATTAATTATGGTTTTAATAGTCTGACAACGTGCAAGAATGGAAATAAATGATTACCTCTAGTATGCACTGAAGAGCATGCCAATCTTCTATAACAGGTACCAGACCATGAAGTTGTTCATGTTCAGTCCTGGCATTTAGCTGAAGTGCTTTTGCACTTCGAGTCCTTTCGGCAGTTAGTTGATCACCACCAAACAGTACTTGCTCAGCAATTCCTTTCTGATCCATTGTTGTTGGCACGTATTGATTGAAGTGACCCAAGATGTCCACCATATATTCATTGTGTTGCTCGTTCTTAAGCAGCAGTCCTAGTGGTACCTAGTAAAAGGTCATAGACAATGAAATAATTTAAACTCAAACAGCAATATGCACAGTTGAATCAGCATACTACCTCAGATTTCTGCTTCGTATACTTAGAGTTGGTATGTGGAATGTGGTCCGCAAAGAACTTTTCAAATGGCTTCAAGTAGCTAACACTGCAGCACAGTATTCTTCCCAAGTGAACAGTCAAATCTTCTCGAAGCCTTTGGTTCTCTTTAGGTGACAAAAGGTATGCAGTGTTTGGAAGTTCGTGTATGGATGGCAAGATAGGTGTGTCATTAGCCAAGTGGTAACTTGAAATCGAAAAAGTTAGCGTGTGCATGAAAATAGTGCTTCTGTTGATTCTGATGTGCCTCAGTCATGTGACGAACGTTTGTTTGAAACTCAAGGTTGTCACCGACAATCTAGAAACCTTGTGGACAATCAAGAGTCTTGTCTGCAAGAATATTGTTAACGTAAGATTACATGATTACAAAAGCAATAGTGAACATGCATGCATGCAGTAGGACTACTAGTCTTACCTTGGTCGAAGCACCAATTATAAATTTTGCACTGTTCATCTCGTATGCAATGGTCATAGTTTTCAATCAGTCTATCAATGACAGCCAGAGTTTGTGTCTTGGAAAGGCACATTCCTAAATGATTCAATCTTTCAAATGTCTACAAAGAAAGTATGTCAGCATATGACTATTGTCATTAGCAATCACTATTAATTAGTACCTACCATTCTGTTTGCATGACCTCTGTACAGAACTATACTGTTGATGGCTGCTGATGTTGCAAAGTCATCACTTCGTTGTTTCAGTAGACAGGAGGCTGCAAAGCTATTTACAGCTGTTGACCTCTCACTCTTGTCTGCATTTCTACTTGCACGATTTGGTTGAGATATAGATATAGCTCCCAAGCAAGACATCATTATTGGATATCTCTTGAGGAGCTCAGCAGTCATATCTTGATATGAAAATTCAATGACTGCTCTTGCATTTGTACCATGTAATATGCCTGAGGCAGTCAAATGTTGACATTCACGATGAACGTGCAAACAAATTTGATTGAGCAGCTTTCTACTGATCTCGTCATGAGACATGGCAGATGCAGCAAATCCTGTGTAATCTCCGTATGCCAGCTTCTTGGTCAAAACCCTCAGTGAAACTGGTATCACGTTTGTTACTGCCCTATCTTTGTGTATTACAACCTCTACCACTCCCTTTTTGCTACTTTTGCGATCTTTACCGGGATAAACAGAAAAGATTCAATGAGCTGTACGGTTTGTAGGGGTAATTTAATGTGGAGAACGATTGCCAAAGGTTGTGGGCTGTATAGATGTCCAAGGTACCAGAAACATAGGACTTGCAAACGATGCTGTTGCTGATGCTGGTAGGTTTAATGTAGTCTGATGTTGTTGCTTGTTATAGTGATTGTCAGTTGCAAAAGACAGACTTCGAGCACAATCTTTTCGTTTTGTTGGAGTCACAGGTGGTCTTTTTTTGTGTTTGCAACTATGATGGAGATTCTTGCTTTCTTCCTCGCTTGACTCGAATGTTTGAAGACATAACATTCTGGTGGGTTCTTTGCTGCATCTCCTTCAATACTACCTAAATTTTCTTGTACTCAAAGTAGTAGTTATTGCAAGCACAAACTAGCTCATAGCAAGAGAAACAAATAAAATCTGAAATTTCTTGAAAGTATTCAAGTGTTTCATTGAGAACAACAGCACATGATTTAGCCACATCAGGTAAGGAAAATGGACCACAAACTACAAAGCGTTGTTTCAACTGATCAACAACTGTAGAACAAATCCGACAACAAGAAATGAAGACTGATTCGATGACTTTTATAGGAGTACGTGTACAATCCATTGTAGATACTCTGATAGCGATAAAAACTCTCTAGTAGTGCACTTGCTGTAAAGCTAAGATCGACTTATGGCTGATACTTATCTAGTAGGCGTGCAGAGATTCCTATGGCATCATGTAAGTTTCACCTCGTGATTGATTCATAACTGCGAAACTTCCTGGGTCTGGTGAGTCTGGTCGTTTAGCTATATATTACAGGATCAACTCGTGTATGATCGTCGTCACGTACCTTTTAGCCCGTGAGTCATAACTGCGTTAACCGTAACAACTTCCTTGGTCTAGGGGCTATGGACCGCTAGAGTAGGGTCAATTCTTACCACTAATACAACGTACGTCACCTTGACCATTTAAACGGCAATCGCATCCGCGCTAGCTTGCCATCTGAATCTCAGGCTTCTAGTACCCTTGTATGAGGGAATGACTTATTGTTACTTTTCGATCTCCTCAGTCTCTGTACTGTACCCTTCTAGTAGTGAACTACATGATCTGCTACACTCTACGGTGAAACATTGCGCATGCACCACGTATGACGTCTCAGCTTCGGAGCGTGTCGAGTGACATAATAGCTAGTCATCACCCGAGGTAGGCGCGTGCTACGCGTGTTAAAGAGACGACGTCGGGCGTTAGTCACTCCTTTTCCGTTCCCAATTATCTGCCGGATTTGAACTGACCCCCTTTCGAGTGCGGGCACGCCCCCTCTTCGCTCTTCGCGCGCGCGTTAAGAGGGACCGTGCAAGAGACTAGGGTGAATCCGGCTTTACAGTATACAGCAAGATGTTTAAAGATATACAACCAATTACATAGGGCGCGTTCGATTTGCAGTTCTAGGACTAAAAATGAGGGCGTGTCGGAACCGTTGGAACTGACAGAACCAGAACTAAATCGAACGACAAATATACTTTGTGAACCAGAACTGCTAACCAAAACGCTGTCAACACAGATACTATACAGCTTCATCAGCTACCAATCCATTGACTAATAGATCGACTTGAGCTAGCAGCGCCTCTTGTCGACCTTGTGATAGACGCCAATCTTCCTCAAACGGAGCGATAGAGCGCACAAAACTATCAGTATATTGCTGTCTGCAAGTAGCGGGCCGTCACTCTTTTAGAAATTTTAAATAAAAAGGGCGTGTCAATGCTAGTCTCAAATTTCCAGACCAGAGAGCGCGCCGTCAGTTAGCAGTTCAAGCTCTTTGGAAAGAAATGTCGGAATCAGTTCAAACGTACAGTTCCAAAAGCAAATCGAACGCAAGTTTTAGCAGTTCCCTACTAGAACTGCCGGAGAACGCGCCCATAGTCAGTGAAGTAAGTTTTGCGGCTATTGATTGAAAGTTTTAACAAATTGCTCAAGTTCCGGATTGTTGAAGACAAGGGTATCTCAAATAGATATCTTCATATAGTCAGTGCTTTAGAAGTCAACAATGAGTCAAGGTCGCCTCTTACTGTTGTACCATTCAAGAGCTAATTTATATCTGGAGGCGTGTCTGCAATATTTGTTAGATCATAGATCACGTGATATAAGACCTAACGGCGTCTTTTAGCGCACGCTAGACCCCTCACTTGATTGAAATGCTTTGCTATTAGATCCACACTTGCCACACACTACAAATTAAACATCACAGCAAGACGAACGACAATTCCTGCAACGCTAAAACATGCAAAGAAATCCCTTACTCACTACAACCTACGACAGGCATGCAGCAACGGTTTTTCTACTTCAGTCCGTGCATCATCTTCATCACCATCATCATCCGACCTGACGGAAACTCATCGACGTCTTTTTGAGCGAGTAGTACTCGGCACACTGGTTGCACGTACCGGGTGGACGCTCGTCGCTCCAGTCTGTCGGCCAAATAACACCGTCGGTGTTTCTCGTTACCGAAACGTCTCGGTAAAACTTGTGCTCCTCGGGGTAATATATCCCGTTCAGGTTGGCGTACGAATTGCAAGCGTCAGCCTTCCAGTGTCCGCCTCCGACGTTTTCAGGGTCGCTACAGTGCGCCAGAAATGCTTTCCCATTTTCTGAGTATTTGCTGTATCCGTCGCCTGCCGTGCTCACTCCGCTTGAATACTCAGCATTGAATTCGTAGTCGCCTTCCGACAACTCAAAGTTCTGATAAATTGAATGCGCCTTGTGGCCTTCCCAGTCTTCGACGTCGATTCTCAACTGATTCTTCTGCTCGCGATGAATGTTGAGGAGGAGACGCAGCCGCTCGAGTCCCAACCAGTATTCGCCTCTTCTCGCGTTGCCGAATCCCTCCTCGTAATCGGCGAGCGCGTTGCGAGTGAAGTTGACGGAGCCGTCGAATCTCATCTGGAAGACGGTCCATCCTCCGCCTTCCGAAGTCATATCGCAGTAGACGTCGAACGGGAAATCGTAACCCTGGACGGATATTGTGTAGACGCCCGACATGCTATCGGGGTTATTCTCGAGTATACAAGCGCACGGACAGTCTCGGGGACTTATCGTTCCACTGCATGTGTAATCCATCTCTCCCTCCGAGTTAATGTATTCGACGCAACCTTAAGCGAAAAGAAAAATATCGTACTCGCTCGGGTACAGCCTCAGGGTTCAAGTAAGCTCCCATCTCCACTTTTGGCCTAAAGGCCCTAACATTTACACACCTCTTTGCTCTTTAATTAATGCTACAATCGGAGCTTTCTACTGTGACTGTTCGCTGGGGTTGTGATGCCTGTAGTAGAATGGCATCACTACAATGGGTTCGTAGTGTCATAATTGCCAAACAATTTATCACTGACAATGGTGTCATTAGCGCTTGAATTAAAATGATTAATCACTTCCGCCAACTAACACCTCTCGTTGTCAGTCTATCAAGTAACGTCCCATTCCAACTTTTCCTTTCATGCTACGCAAAAATGGGGGTGGGGTAATACTCGAGCGAGTACGGTAATAAATAAATCGACGTTGATATCAAACGGGTCTCACCAGCTTCCCTGCATTCTTCCCCGCAGCGTTCCTGCAGACATTTCTCTGTTTTACCTACGACGCCCGTTCCGCATTCGATGTTGAGCTCGTTGTAGGGCACGACCGAGACGTCGGTGATGCGCACGTCGTCGTTGCCACAGCCGAAGGCGAAGAACCGGAGCGGATAGTGTGCGGCGCCGGCGATGTCGTAGAACGGGAGGAGTACGGTGCCGCCGACGAGATCGTCCGACTGCAAACCGTGATAAAGCTGGAACTCGCCGTACTCGTCTTCCCTCGCACACACCAGGTAGTTTCGATACAGATCCTTAGTGGCAATCGACGCAGCGTTTTTAGTGAGCGTTGATACAATTTTTTTATTTGCCTAACAAAATAACATGATTCAGTTGTCAGTACAACATCGCTAGACTGTAACGAAAGCACCATGGGTGCTGTGCGTCGTTGTTGCGCACAAAACATGGCTAAAGGCCGAATCACGTACCCTACGCTGCACCAATATAACACAATGTGACCTAACGTAACGTAACTTAAACGTTCCGAGCGTCGTCTGTGAACCAGGTGACGTTACGTTTGAATACGCAACGTTAGTATACGATCATGTCCTAGTTGGACGTAACGAAGCGGAACGATTGACCAAGAAGGTTTGAGCGATTCAGTAAGTAATCCAACCAATCGCACATTCATGACAATGAAAGAAAAGCTTATAGCAATTTTTAATATTAATAGACGGTATCCTTGCTTGTGGCAAGTCAATTCGACAGCCTTTCGAGCTACATGTATCAGGCTGGTTCACGATATTGACGCTGGCGCATCAAAGACACAGCAGTGACGCAGAAATACCTTTCTATTCCAGCGTCAACGTCGGCGTCAGTGTGGATACTGTAAACCAGGCTCTAGGAACGCCGTCGCTAAATGTTTGAAAAGAGATGACTGCGGGAGAGTCTGTTGCGCACGCACGCATGCACACGGACGCACATGTACATATACAACATACAACACGCATACACGCAACAACTACCGTATACTCTCTGCGCATGCGAACGATACCAACCTTGTGTATCGACGCTTCGTCTCTCGCCATACGAACGTAGTACCACGTGTCGATAAGCCGCGGTACGGCCGCCAAGACGACAAAAATCGTACTCGTCGACGACGCCGAAAACTTGAGACAATAGTCGATGGCCATGCGGTTGATATTCGACCAGTGCACATTGCACGGTATAGGAGACTCCGGCGTAATGATGTCCGCTATCGTTTCGGGATTGAAGAACGCCAGCGACATGTTGACGAGATTTTTGGCCTCCGGAGAGTGCCAGATGTCGCTCGCCTCGTACGCGTCCTCCGTCAAGTAGAGAGTGCCGTCTTCGTCGTTGTAGTCCAAAACGAGTCCAAGGATAGACACTCGTTGAGAGGCAAGGTTGCCGCTGTTGCCGTTATCGAAACCGTTGTAGAGATGAACGAGGCCGTCTTGAGATTTCTTGTACCATTTCTTGTCTTTGTACACGACGTCGTGTCCGGACTTGGCCGGAATGATGAGGCCGCCGCTGCCGTAGAGGGTCGCCTGCATGTCAAAGCTGATGCGGAACTCTTTGTTACCGTTAGATCCAGTGAGTTCGTCCCACGTCGGAACGTCTTCGGGTAGAGACTGCGAACGATACGGAGTCGTGCAACCGACACCCGTTCCCGGTACGAATGTGTCTGACGTAGAAACCGGGCCCTGCAATAGGCAAACCGTCAAACGTCCAGTTTTTGTATGTACACTGACATCTAGCTAGTGTACTGAGCATAAGTTCGGCACACTCAATAGTTTGGATATCCGTTGTCTGCCTATACCTATACAACTTTGTGTGCTGCATGCATAACCACAACGTATACAGTAAAGTCTTGTGTGTAAAAGCCAGGACTTGCGGGCTACTACAGGCTTCTATTTTAGACATGTTTATATGCACTCGTCCAATATCTACAAGGCAGGCTTACACGCAGGCACAATTACGGTATCCACAAATTTTCAAAAGTTTGAAAACCATGCTGTGCTTGTTGTTTGCCACACCCTTCTTTCATGACTCTGATGAGATAAGCACTTTCATCCAAACATGTCAAAACAATACAATAAAAATATGTTCACGAGTCGTGAGCAGTCGAATCATAAACCCCGTTATTCCTTAGCTTCATCATGCAGATCATCCTAGACACGTGCCTAGTAGTACATGCACTGTATACTACACCAGTAAACCACGGATACGTACCCACATGAACGTATAGCCCGACTCTTTCGCAAATACCAGAACAGGTTGTGTGCGCGAACATAACACAAAGTAAGGTCTCTATTAGAGAGGGACTTTTATAAAAAAATACGCCAATTTACGCGGTATTTTGTATATGACTAATTGTTTTTGACAACGTGTTCCAAATTACATTCAAAAAACATTGTGAGATAATTTTTGCTAGACTCCTACCAGTCCTCTCCTCGCGCGCACTCTACGTGGGCACAGCACGGTAAGCGTTTACACTACATGACAAAATCGAACGGAGTTGACCAAACCGTGCCGGCACGCTAAAATCCGCTGGTGTGAACGGGCTACTAGTCGAGCAAATGAGACCGATGTGATGAAGGCGTATATATACGTGGGCACACAAAGTGGTTCCATGCACCAAACGTATCGCATCGAATCGGAACGCAATGTACACGCACACGTCACTAGTCTGGCCTACATATAGAAAAGACATTGGCACACGACTAACCTCCTCAAGGTAGATGGAAATGGCTTTGTCTAGAGCGCGTCTTCTCTGTGCTATCACCTTCGTCAGCTCTTCACGTGACAAATACTTGCAGTACTTCCTCTTCGTTATTAACTTCACTGTGCCATCCGGCTTCCTTATTTCATCCTGATACGTGTAGTACTGCTCATTAGTGTTTTCATCGGTCTCCAGCTCCCCGGCTGCTTTCTTAGCTTCGCATCCCCACCGTTCAACCAGATAGGTATCCTCAGACGGAAACAACTCGCTTTCCTTGAAGTTGACAAGATCGCTGATGCGGCCAAGAGTGAAATCAAACGGTTTAGGGTACGTGACGAGAGACTCGAGCCATGAAACTAAAGCTGTTTTGAAGCCGGGCCCATACATGTCGGAAAGAAGGGCGCCAATGTGTTGCTCCCCTCCTTGAGCGTTCATGGAGAGAGCTTGCGCCTCTTGCTTCACTTTGTTCTCCTGGCTGGTTTCGAGATAATCACGTGCGTGAGAACTCCTGAAGATGCCTTGGAAGTCCTCCCGAGCCTCTCGAGCAAAGGCGTCTATGTCTTGTGTCACGCCGACTCCCGTTGCCTTTCTCAACTCCAACTGTCCTCCGACCGGTGACGATTTG